>NC_084763.1:23086320-23386320 GCF_028858725.1 Colius striatus
TTGCCCCTGCCACTTTATCGGATGACCAGCATGAGCTCTTGTTGTTTACTGATGTTGTTTCAATATATACCATTGCATTGGTTTTTTTTATACCTTCTTCATCTTAACCTTCTTATACGCAATTCTATTCTTATTATATATACACATATACTTAAGGATGACGGAAATAACAATAATTTCTACACCTCTCTAGGGACAATACTTACCAGAATTAAGACACTGTAGGTAGAAATGAAGGTCCTATAAAGGATGAGAACAATGAGTTCTTCGGAGTTCTTCAAGTATCAAGAATGCATTCCCCACACCTCTCCTCTCCTCTCCTCTCCTCTCCTCTCCTCTCCTCTCCTCTCCTCTCCTCTCCTCTCCTCTCCTCTCCTCCCCTCCCTCTCCTCTCCTGCCTTCGCATCACCTCCTCTCACTTTTTATCTCCTCTCCTCTCCTCTCCTCTCCTCTCCTCTCCTCTCCTCTCCTAAACTCTCAACGCTCCTCTCCTAAACTCTCCTCTCTCCTCCTATACTCTCCTCTCCTCAACATTCCTCTCCTATGCTTTCCTCTCCACTCTTCAACTTTCTTCTCCTCAAGAGCTTGCATCTGTTGCCCATATTCATCAACCTTAACCTCCAAGAACCCTTCCTGAGCCTCACAGGACTACACAGGGGGTTCCAAAGCTCTGGAGGACAGCGCTGAGACATCCCTGCCTCTGTTTACTCACAGTTGCTGCCCCTGGCTCCACACGCTATAAGCACAGTCAGCTCTTCAGTGCTCTTCCTTTGCCAAAAGTACTTTTGCTGGTCTTGCCACTGTTCTTCTGCTAAAAAGCCTGATAGCCTTGGGCACCTCCATCTTGGCTTTTCTGCTCAGGAGGTTGCATCTGTTGCCTGCTTCTTTTGTCTTGATAAAGCCTGAGAGCCTCGGGCACCTTTGGATGGATGTTGGTTCTCCTTTCCTCTCCTCTGGAGCTTGCATCTGGCCTTGAAGCTCTGCAGGCTGCCAGTCCTGCTCTATCCTTGTGGCCAAGCCACACAGACTGGCAGCAGGATACAGGGAGGGACGCCCCCTTTCATAGCGCCCCAGGGCATTGTGATGCATCTGTGTGGGCGCTGCCACTGTGACATCAGCCAACACTGGGTAAAGTGGCCCCATAGTTCTGCACACAACAGCCCTCCCCCAACACCCCTCCCAGCACCCCTGGCAAAGACGCCTTTGGGATGCTTGCCACGAAACAGTCCTTGTATCCTTGGGTTTGCTTCTGCCCTTGGGGACCATCCACTTTACACAGCTGATGGGTATCCTTTAATGCCCTCAGCAATTCAGCATCCAAGGACAAAACATGCATTGCCTACGCCTTCTAACTGTTATCCTGCTTCAGACTGTTGATAGGCTTTCAAACCTCCATGTTAGTCTTCATTCTCCTCTCCTCTCCTCTCCTCTCCTCTCCTCTCCTCTCCTCTCCTCTCCTCTCCTCTCCTCTCCTCTCCTCTCTCCTCTGAAGCTTCATTCTTTTACCAACATTGAATCACGTTGACAGTAAACAGACAATCCTGAGCCTGAGAAGACAGCAAAGCAGGCTCCAAAGCACTGGAGGACTGCACTCAAACACCTGTGCATCCAACTACTTATGGCTACTGCTTCTAGCTCAAAAGGGCATGAGCATCATGAGCTTTTCAGTGCCCTTCAAGTCTCAAAAAAGCATTTCCTTGGCCTTCAGATTCTGTGCTGCTGACAAGGCCTTTGAGACTCAGCTACCTCTCTTTCAGTGTTTCTTCTCTCTTCAGGTAATACCAATACTTCCATGATGCTGGTTCTCCTCTCCTCTCCTCTCCTCTCCTCTCCTCTCCTCTCCTCTCCTCTCCTCTCCTCTCCTAAACTCTCTGCTCCTAAAGTCTCCTAAAGTCTCCTAAAGTCTCCTAAAGTCTCCTCTCCTCTCCTCTCCTCTCCTCTCCTCTCCTCTCCTAAACTCTCTGCTCCTAAAGTCTCCTCTCCTCTCCTCTCCTCTCCTCTCCTCTCCTCTCCTCTCCTCTCCTCTCCTCTCCTCTCCTCTGAAATCCTCTCCTCTCCTCTCCTCTCCTCTCCTCTCCTCTCCTCTCCTCTCCTCTCCTCTCCTCTCCTCTCCTCTCCTCTCCCTCTCCTTCTCCTCTCCTCTCCGTCTCCTCTCCTCTCCTCTCCTCTCCTCTCCTCTCCTCTCCTCTCCTCTCCTCTCCTCTCCTCTCCTCTCCCTCTCCTTCTCCTCTCCTCTCCGTCTCCTCTCCTCTCCTCTCCTCTCCTCTCCTCTCCGTCTCCTCTCCTCTCCTCTCCTCTCCTCTCCTCTCCTCTCCTCTCCTCTCCTCTCTTTTAGATTCATGTTCCTCATAAGAGTAGATAAAAACTATTCATAAAACTACTCAACGTATGTGGCTTTTTGACCAAGACCGCAGTGAGCAGAAATGCAAGATCCCGAGGAGAGGAGAGGAGAGGAGAGGAGAGGAGAGGAGAGGAGAGGAGAGGGACAAAATAAGTAAGTATTCTTTACCGTTCAGATTGGCTTTTGCCCCTCCCATTCCATCACAAGCTTGCTTCTTCTGCCCATATTTATTCACCTTGAGTAGAAAAAACCCTTGCTCAGCCTCACAGGACTCCACTGGATGCTCCAAAGCACTGGAGAGGCAACAAGACACAACTGTGCAACCCCTTACTTACGGCTGGTACCCCTGGCTCTTTATGTGATGAGCACCATGAACTCTTCAAGTTTACTGACGTTATTTCAATATATACCATTGCATTGCTTTGTTTCTATATCTTCTTCTTCATCTTATCCTTCTTATATTCAACTCTATTCTTATTCTACTTAGATTTATTCTACTTATATTTGCACATATACTTAAGGATGACCGGAATAATTTCTATACTTCTGTAGGGGAAAACACTTACCAGTATTAAGACACTATAGGCAGAAATGAAGATCCTATATGAGATAAGAACAATGAGCTCTTCAGAGTTCTTCAAGTACTAAGAATGCATTCCTATATCTTTTTAATGTAATCCTGATTAAAAACTAGCATCATTGAACCGGCCTCATGCTTTTCCAGCCGAAAACACTCCTAAACTCTCTTCTCCTACACCCTCCCAAACACTCCTCTCCTCTCCTATCCTTTCCTCTCCTCTCTACAACTTTCTTCTCCTCAAGAGCTTGCATCTGTTGCCCATATTCATCAACCTTAACCTCCAAGAACCCTTCCTGAACCTCACAGGACTACACAGGGGGTTCCAAAGCTCTGGAGGACAGCGCTGAGACATCCCTGCCTCTGTTTACTCACAGTTGCTGCCCCTGGCTCCACACGCTATAAGCACAGTCAGCTCTTCAGTGCTCTTCCTTTGCCTAAAGTACTTTTGCTGGTCTTGCCACTGTTCTTCTACTAAAAAGCCTGATAGCCTTGGGCACCTCCATGTTGGCTTTTCTGCTCAGGAGGTTGCATCTGTTGCCTGCTTCTTTTGTCTTGATAAAGCCTGAGAGCCTCGGGCACCTTTGGATGGATGTTGGTTCTCCTTTCCTCTCCTCTGGAGCTTGCATCTGGCCTTGAAGCTCTGCAGGCTGCCAGTCCTGCTCTATCCTTGTGGCCAAGCCACACAGACTGGCAGCAGGATACAGGAGGACGCCCCTTTCATAGCGCCCCAAGGCATTGTGATGCATCTGTGTGGGCGCTGCCACTGTGACATCAGCCAACACTGGGTAAAGTGGCCCCATAGTCCTGCACACAACAGCCCTCCCCCAACACCCCTCCCAGCACCCCTGGCAAAGACGCCTTTGGGATGCTTGCCCCGAGACAGCCCCTGTATCCATGGGTTTGCTTCTGCCCTTGGGGACCATCCACTTTACACAGCTGATGGGTATCCTTTAATGCCCTCGGCAATTCAGCATCCAATTTATGATGTTACACTTCCCTCAGGCCTTTGCAGAAACGAGTCCTGCAACTAGAGATCAGCCCTATAAGCCATGCCCTCTCTGCCCCAGTGCTAGCATCCATCAGGTGGCAAGGAGTTTTTACTTGATTTTACTTGATAAAAATCTCTTTCAGGGTGTGTGGGGGACCATTTTCATCAGTTTCAGTCTGGAGGAAAGCAAAATTCTAGCTAGAGGCATAGGTTGGGATGGACAGTCCTAATAGACCACCATGGAAATAATACAGGCTTCGAAAAACATGTGAGCAGAGGTTACATTTGTGTGCTGGAAGGGTTGATCATTATCATATCTAGTTGGATCTGTTCCATACTCACGTGGTAAGGATTACTTTTACAGACTCTAAAACTAACCCACTGTTGCTATAGCTGTGACATCAGCTTGTCTGACTTAAACCAAGCTGCACAGCTTGTCTGGGATCCCATACCAATGAGTTGTGTTTATATGAGACATAAAACACACCTCAGCTGTGAAGTAAAACTTTCACAGCTCATTGGTGACTTTAAACTTTCTGATGGATATTAGTCCACTGCATTTACTGGCAAAGTGTTTAGATCTTATGTCATGCCCTGCCAAATCTCTTCTTCCTTTAGGAGTTAATATTTTTAGTACTGAAAGAGTAAGGAAGGTACTATTCTTGTAATTTTCTAGAGATTAACTATACTTTCCTGGTCCAAAATGTTCTGTGTCCTTTGATTTAGCCAGAATAAAGAAATAACTTTAAAAAATATTTTCATGGGTTGTTTTCTCCTCCCCTACACTGAACTGATACCTATAGAAGCCACCTCTGCCACCAATGTTTTAAAGATATTTTAGTAGACATTTTCATTTTAGACTGATCTTCCTCACTTGCAGTAACTACTAAGCAACCTTCAGAATCCCACCTGAACCCCAGCAAGAGCCACTAGTTGATCAGCAGCACACTGAGGAGGAAGATTTCTCAAAGCCATCTCCGCTGAACACCTATGTAGAAACACAGAAGAATGCAGAGACTCGGTCATCCAACAGGTGTAATCAAAGAAACAGAATGAGCTCAGGATAATACAGCTCTGGAGGAACTGGGGTAATAACAAGATTTTGGCACTAAGGAGAGGATCTTTTTTTTCTGCATTTTCAAGCAAAAGAGTTACAACCCAAACTGCAACCTGGATTATGACTTTCACTATCAAATTAGTAAGAGAGTATGACCTCAAACAGCTTCAAACTCACGGGTTATGAGACTATCCCCTGCTGCAATGAAAACATCTAATACTTTCTTCATGGACAAACCCTGAAAACCTTCCTGGTCTGCCTCACATGCAAATATTTACATTCCAGTACTATACTATTTCTATATGTAGCTGTATCTTTCTGCAGCCCAACCCAATGGCTTTAAAAGTCCATTTTCCTCTGGAACAGAATTTTCTCCTCATCAGTTATTTGTGTTTTCCATGTAAATGTGATTTATTTGCTTGCAAAATGTAAGGTTCCTCAACAGGATGTAGGAACTTTTGACTTGTTGGGACTCCCTCCGTCTTGCATAAAACCTCAGATGAGTTGTGCAGCTCTTCCCAGACCTCCAGGTCATGGTGATGAGGCTCGCTGGCTTTCCAAAAGCATCACGCTTCAGCTATGCTTATCCCAGGGCTCTTAACTGAAGGAAATGACTGATGCAACATCAATAAACCCCAGCTGGGGAAGAGCTGCATAAAGTAGTTTTGACAACAGCAGGAAAGGGATAAGGTCTATCCATAGTTCACCCACAGCATCTATACTTCTATCCCACCAGCCTTAGCTCATCATGCAGGAGTTTTCATCCCAAGTGATTAGGCAGCAGTGACACCTAATGCACAAGCTGGTAATTCCTTTTGATACAAAAATATGAAAGGCTGTCCATTTCTAGAATCAGGGTGCACCCTCATGAACAGTTTGCAAGTTTGAGTGGGTTTCCAAGTGGCTGATGGATCGATGTGATTCCAAGTGACAGGATTTCTGAGCACTTGCTTATTATCATATTCAACAAAAGACTTTGAAAATATAGTGAACATGCTTCTGCCAAATAAATCTGTTTTTTATTTAGTGCTCTCTGTTTAAAATTTTAACTGCTTAATTTGAAATTAGTCACCTACCTCTCTTCTTAAGATTCATTCTTAAAATCTGAATTTAAAAATAATAAAAATAAAGAAATATCTATTTGCTGCTGGAGTGCTTTTTTTTAACAGATACCAGGTACTGAGTTGGAGGAGCCTTCTCCTTACCCAGTGGAAACAGGGTATGTTAAGTGATAAACTCACAACTGATACAGGCTCTTTTACAGCTCCAGAGAGAGCAGCCTCCTTATTTCTTTTTATTGATTTTTGCCAAGTCAGTACTGAGTTCATTCAAATCAACAAACTGGTCTGAATTTGAATAGTAGGAAAATTTGTTTTCCTTTTCCGGGTTATGAATAAAAAGTCTGAGAAGCTTGGACATGCTAGTTCTAAAATTCTAAAGGATTGGATGACCAGAAATAATAGGTTGACCATTTACTGATAAAATGCCTTTAAAAGAAATCAGTTTTAAATAAATCATGTTTTATTCTATGCATCCAGCACACTCCATATATATTTTTTTTGGCAAATTGTTTTCAGAAAGTTGATTTTCTACTCTATTTTCTACACTATTACTTGAATTTCTCTTTCTGTGCAAAGGCATTGCTACCCAAAAGTGAATAAGAACAAATATTGCAATAAATAAGAGATATATTTTACAATTTTTTAACACAATAATATGTAAGGGTTTTTTGTTACGTTTTAAAGGTAAGTTTTGTTTTCAAAGAAAACAAAGCATTTTGCTGGTTAGTAAAAAGAAATATTAGAAGAAGTATAAAAACACAAAAGCTGAGATATTTGGGAATAAAAGTATTTCTCTGGGCATTGCTATATCTTTTTCTATGGTTCTTTATACTTCAGTTTGGACTGCTTGAGGCTGGTGGTGATTTTGAAGTTTGATCATGATACAAAGTTTTCCACTATTATGAACTATTATGTAAACTTATCTTGAATAAAATATGTAATTTTACCAAATGATTCCTGAACCTTAGCCAATAATCTGATTAAAGAGAGCAAGAACTCATTTTTTATATTTAAAAATTGTGTTTGGAGAATTTCCACTGGTCATTCAGATTTCATTAACCTCCAAGTTAATAATTCACACTCTGTCTGTTGTATTACATTCTGTCTTCAGGCCAAATTCACCCCTGGTATGTTCAAATTTGGGAAAAAGTCACTCAGAACGACTTTATTTGGTCAGAAACAAGTAAAACTAGAACAAAAAGAAACAAAACATATTACATTGTAGGTCCTTTCCTTAAACTGCTACAAACATACTCTGCTGCTTTGAGTCTCCTCTAACACCTCCTCTGCTGCTTTGAGTCTCCTAACATAGCAGCAGCTCTCAGATGAGAATAATCTAAGAGTGAATTTAAAAGCTAAGAAGAGTAAAACAGCAGTACATAGCAGAAAAATAGCTTTCTTACCTAACATGTACTCAAATCATTACCAGCTATCCTGAACAGAAGTCATGTTAGAGAAGCCATGATGATTCATTGAAAGGTAACACACTGAGCTATCTCTGACAGTCTACAGCAGATCTTAACAGATGGGACAGATCTTCCAGCCTTCTCCCCTGCCAGGATCCATTACCTCTACTTTAAATACTGAACCAAAACATTACTCAATGTGTGATTTGTCCATTCACAGAAGTCATATGCTCCTTTGAGAAAGACCCAGGGAGTAGAGGCAGGAGGAAAGGCAGATTTTATGTAAGTCTGGAGTTTTTTTCTTTTTTAAATGCTATCTACAGTCTCCTTTGCCCTGAATCCTAAAATGTGTTACTTCCATGTTTCACTTCTTCATAATGCAATTAGTATTTGGCCTTAAAAACATGCTGAGTCTTTTGCAGAATACCTTCACCTATGCTAGGCTATGTGTATGAAAGAGATAAAAGTCCAAAAGGCTCAAATATTATTTAGAAAAAAAACCCTGCATACCTATATGTATCTCCAAAGTCTCAGCCTGGAATACAGTGCCTTATCTCACCTTGTTCTCATCAGTGATGACTGGTGCTGAAAGTCCTCAAACAAGGGAACAGATTCAGTTTATCTGTTCTAATTCACTTTTTCCAAGAGCAGGCAAATTCTCTCTGTTCTTCCCTCTGTGTCTTTGAGTTTCATCGGTAGATACATTAGAAAGCAAATAATGACTTTTCTAATGCAGTTCGACTGACATTTAGGTGATAGCTATGTCCTCCACATTTCTTTGAACAGCTCTTAGAAGTGTTGTGGTCTCTAACACCTAGGAAAAAAAAAAAAAAAAAGTAGTTATTTGGTTTTTTTGTTGATTAGATCACAAAAATACAAGACACTATTTCCACGAATTAAAAAAAACCAATCTCTGGCCACAATTTCTGACAGCAAGCTACACTTGAAGTGGATAACATATAGTTTGAGGCTTGCAATTTTTGTCACTTGTCCATTCTCTGCCTAAACACTCAAAGTCAAACGCATCATACAATCTGTTTATAAACATTTCCAGACTTCCAGACAATGCAAAACGACCCTTATATCCAGCCTTTTTCACAGACATTGCAGAACATTGTCTAAGCAATTTCACATTAAACACTTCCTGCAGGTCTAATTTTAGAAAAATTCCTAAAGACTATTATAACCAACAAAATCTAAAGTGACATGATGCAGCAAAGTGAAGAACAAAAAGTCTATATTGATAATAAACAGTCTGGATATTCAGTTCATAAAGAATTAGAGTTGTCTAAGAACTCTTAGAGTTCTAAGAGGTCTTCTTTCCCATCAGCTTTTGCAGTGCTTTAAAAAATGAGAGTAAGACTAATAGCCAAAAATTAGAAGTTTTTATTTTTTTTAATAAACTAACGTGTGAAAAAAAAATGCCTAATATACTTGGATTAAGTATTCATACAGACGGCTGCTTTATGTTTCTGTGAAAGTGCTGCAATCATGGAAGTCTGTTTATATCCTTTTTGTATCTGGCTACTGACAAGTCCTAGAAACAGGGCAAGTCAGAGTTACATTTTTAGTGCCAAAGACCTTAAGAAATAACAGATGAAAACAAACTACTATGTTTGATATCATACAAAGTAGTGTGTTTGATATCTACCAACTACTAGAAACTTGTGTTGCACTGCTTTTTTTTCTCAATAAGGGTGCAATGCAGTGTAGCACTTACCAGAGTAAACCATCAGGAATATTGTTTCATTGTACTAGAAGTTATCTAATTTGGATCTAACAATATGATTATAAATACAAAAGGACGATGAGTTGACAATATTGTAAGACCATTGACAGAAACCAGCAAGGCAGTCATGAGCAGTTTTCAAAGATATTCCCAGTCCTTTCTGTTTAAACTCCAGACCATGGTATAGATATTACCGAAAAACAAACAAAAAAAAGGTTCAAGATCTCTATATTGCTGTCAAGGTAAGCAGACTGTTTCACTGGAAATCATTATATTATAGATAGGCATATATATATTGCCATAACTGTTTTACAAAGAGCCAAAGAATGGTTCTTTCTTCCTAAATCTGACAAACAAACATCTTTTATTATGGGAAGTCAGGGAAATAATCCTGAAGGGGGAAGAGGACTTCATAAAGCATGGGCATCTCTTGAAAAATTGCTTTTTCAGGCAGAAGGAAACAGGTGAAGATCTGGACTGTCCACTTGTTGAAAGGAATAGAGGGATTTGTCTTGGCATATGTTGATACAATTTATTATTTTAGACAATCTCAGGAAAAGGAGAGTCTAATACTGAAGAAGTGATCAAATGCAAGGCTGATTTAATGGATGAAGAACAACAAAACAACAGCAGAAGATTATCTCAACTACAGAATAGAAAAAACTTAATAGTAAACAAGAAATGAAGAAATTAAAAAAAAAAAACAATCAAATCCTTTCATTTATCAGTATGTCCAAGTATTATCAAAAACGGCATTATTTCTTTGACTGCACCCACTCTGCAACAAAACATGCAAGAATAATAAACTAGATGTAGTAGCAGGACCCCACTACGTGGTAAAGTTTTCATAAGACCTGATAGGAGCTCTGAAAAAGGTTCTGTTAAGCTTAGAGAAACATTTTGCCATGGTAAAAGTAATGTGAAGACAACAGTAGATACCCTAAGTAGCAAAACAGAAATTCCTTAAAAAAACAACCCTGCTTTGTTCTTTTCTCTGCAGGAAAATAAAGGGAAGAAAGAAAAGGGAAGAACTGAGGAATAAAAGTAATCTCTCCACTAGTTTGCAACAAGTATTCTAATGATCTCTTATCAGTCACCTTCTTGAAATTATATGAGAAATTGTCATCATGAGAAGAAAAGAGGAGGTAAAGCAATTGATGGCTGAGAGATCATATCTTCAGTGAGAAACACAAAGATACTTCAGAAGAGCAAAAATATTTATTGGAAAATACTCTCACTGTATACCATCTGTATGTCTTAGTCCTAAGACAATGCTCTAATAAAATAAAATAATAAATTTTAAAGTCTGGAGAAAAAAAGAAGGATGTGAGGAAAAAGCTAACAACCACCGAGATAGTTTGCTAGACAGAAAGGATCATGTATGAGCTAAGTAGAATTCGCCAACCTTTACAACGAAAAATAAGATTTATTAAGAATCAGTTGATTTTGCCTTCATTTTTCTGCAGATATTTGTAGATGGGTAAATGCATGAACAGACTAGACCTTGGCTTTCTAAGCAGAGGACTTCTGATGCCATACCCATGTGGGATGGTCATAATGACTGTGAAGCAGGAAGATTGCTCCTCACCGACCCAGTCTTGGGACAGAGATCAGGAAGGAACATAGGATTCCTCTATCACGTGAGAAGTCAAGATTGTTACCTGAGAGCTGAACTCCCAAGGGAATAAAAGATTAGCCTGTAACTATGGCATGTATCATGGATCAAGCAAATGTCCCAGATACGACCTATAAACTTTGAAGGTTTTGGTGCAGCTAACATGTCACAGTCATTTAATTCCATCTTCTATAGTCTGGATGTCCAGAGTAATCCTGTGTTTTCTTAACAATTTGGAACTTTTGCATTTTGGGATAATGCCCATTCTGGGGAGTAGTACTGTTAAGATTTAAAAAAAAAAAAAAAAAAACCACACAAAACCAAAAACACAGAATGGCTATGAAAACTTTAAAAATGTTTTAAAAAGGCTTTATCATAGGACTGTATAGAACAGTCGTGCTTTTAAATTTGGCATTTGCAGTAATGTGGGCACCAGCATACTGATGATTTGAAGAAAATATTCGAACTTTTTTTTCATGCAATGTGATTATTGAATTATTACATACCAAATATACTCCATAAAAAGACTAAAATAAGACTCCAGAGGATCACCTAGAAAGAAGGAAATGCTCTATAGATACAGCCAGGAAAGCATGCATTAGTTTGCATTGCTATTAGGAGATTTTAAAACATCACAGGGTAAATAGTTTACCTTTATTTTATCTAAAGTGAATGAGCATAACTAGGTCTATGTTTGATCTATCTAGTTAGAATGATTCCAAATGAATCAATGATTCCAACAACTGAAATGAACATGTGTGTAGGCCTGAAGAAGGTACAGGTTTAACATGCATACTGTCACCTCTAGTACCTGTAACTGTTTGGAATTTCAGGAGTCTCTGGAAGTTTACTTGATGTCACAGAAAAAGATTAACACATAGACTAAATGCACGTGTACGTATGGAAATAGATATTTATATCTCCATATGTAAGAATCATAGTCTACCTGCCTTATATTATGCTTCATAGATTTCATATGTATGATCTACTGATTCTTGAGGTTTCAAAAGCTTCTGAAGGAAATGAGTACTGGAATTGTACAGAGGTACTCATGTTAATTAGTAACATTTGCAGGTCTACAAATCAAAAAAGCTGAATCCCCTCCACTTGGAGAACTAATGAAAAAGTAAGTTGTCTTGTTTTGCAAGTCCAGTTTAGTCACAGAGCTCCAACTCCAATCTATTATTGACAAAGATTTAGGTTTCAGATAAAAAGAGTCCTTGATAGGATTTAGGTTAATGGGGAAAAAGGCACCTGAAATTACAACAAAAGACACATTGATGACTGGGAGTTGTAGTGCAAGAAATACAGAGGCTGTTTGGTCAATATTTATATGCACAAAAAATGGCAACATCCTCCCTCCAGTACAGAAATTGGTTAATCATGGCAAGATAAATTGATCAAAGGTCTGCAGATCTGAGTCAGTGAGAGCAGCTGGTGTTTAGCAGCCTATGTGTTAGATACCAAGGAAACCTTAAAAACAGGAAATATCAAACACAAGAGAGTAGAACTGTTGTGAATTTGTACTTTTCTGATTCATTCAATGATTTGCAGATGTCCTACAAAGTCTATGTCCAAATTATAAGAAGTAAGGCAGGCCTAGTCTTTAAATGCTGACCCATCAGTCACTGAAAGTAGATCCAAGCTAAAATGCTACAGATTTTTTTCTGTCCAATAAGATGAATGAGTTTCTAAGAATAAACCTATGTCCCAAAATGGTTAAAGAAATTGTAAAGCATCTGTTATTGTTTTTGGAATTCCAGTAACTAATTACATTACAGCACATCAGCCAAATTCAGATCTGAAGCAAAAATCTGTCCTGCTATATTGGTGTAAATCTGAAATAGCTTTCAGATTTACCTGCATTGAAGGAAAATACAAACTGATTTGAGACCAGAATTTGTCCTTTAAAATCAGGAAACGCAACTCTTCATTGGATTAGTTAAATCCTTCACTGTAGGAAAAGCTGGGAAAAATTATCTTTTGCTTTCAAGAAATGTTCAATAATGTTGAACAATTTGAAGGGCATCATCCAACACCACTGGTACCACAGAAGGTCTCACCGCTAGCACTGAGAATCCTTAATCCTTAGAGGAACTGAGTAAGCAAATACAGACATGATAGAGGAGCTTGTCCACTTCCCCCAAAAAAAGTTAAAGACAAAATTCTTGCCTTAGGAGAGGGAATCTGTGTGTTACTCCAATGCTAAGCACTGGGAATAGAAATTCTCTCCAGGAATGTAATTTATTTACTGTGTCTTCAGCTGGACAGAATATGCTGTTTCCTGCATATTCTGGGAAAAAAAAACCAAAACAACAAAACAACAAACTTTCTCTAGAACAGAGATCTGTGCATACACATGAAGATCAGCAAATCCAGGCGTTTTCTCTTCTTCCCCTACTGCAAGCAAATGTTTGTTTAAAAAAAATCGTAATTTTGTAATTAACAGCTACATAGGAAAGGAATACCCTGATTATTTTACTTTGCAAATGAGCTGTTGCTGACCTAAAACAAGCTTTATTTCAACATCTCAGAGAACAGTATACTGAATTAGAGCGGAGTACAGCACAATCACATTCATATATAACATTGTTAGAAAACTACTTTAACTAGAGAGACTAAAACATTCTTCCTCTCTCTGGAGTAAGTTCTTCAGCTCAAGAGGTTTAATGACTAGTTGTTCTGAGAAACATTAAAATTATTATGAAGCCTCTTAAGCAGTAAATAAAGAACAATCAAGGAATTTTGGAAGAGAGCCCACCAACTGTGGGTAGGCAGATTTAAAAATAATTCCCTAAAAACTACTGTGTTCTAACTTGACAGTTTTATTTATAGAGAAGGACCCAGACACTGCCCTGGACAGCAAGGACTTCGATGTCCAGATAAGGTCAAGAAAAGCAAACAAAAGGTAAGAGGGCACAAAGAAGAGTGTGTGTGTGTGTGTGTCTGTCAGTCTGTCGGGGGGGGGGGGGAAGGTGATGAACATTGCTATATGGATGATTTATTTATATCAGGAGTTCATTTCTTCTGCAAATGTACTTGTTACTCTGAATGCTATCTCAATAAAGGTCCTGAAAAAATGATGGAACTCATAACTGGAAGCAAAAAGAGACGAGAAAAGAGATCTCATAGAAAGAGAACCTGAAAATGTTGGAGTTGGAGTTGTCTGCTTCAAAGAGAAAACAAACTGCAAGTCATCATGAGAAAGTAGTAATCATCTAGAAAAAAAATCACAAACAGAAATTAATTTACATTATACACAACTAAGTCTGCAATCAGTAAAAACTCAAAAGGTAGCAATGTAAACTGCTGAAGTAGAATTTCTTTATGCACAATACATCTTCAGAAACTTCTGAAGTCAAAAATTCAGAAAGGAAACGGAAATGGAAAGACCAATGCAAGAATAAAAATTTATTAAAAATTTTAAATCACAAATGCTTCATTGGTACTCCAAAGAACAGAGTGTAAGTGCCGATTCAAAACGTTCTGAACTCAATGGAATGTTTTTCCATTCATCTTGAACTCAGATAAGTCTATTGTTATGAATTCCCATGATTTGTGAGAGAGGATATAAATCCCAACTTCAAAAGAATACAAATGTAGTTTCTGTGCTATTATTGTTTCAAAAGTACTTATCTTGGTTTCTCCCTTGGGATAGATAATGGAAATGGTATAAAAAGAAACACAGTGAAAATGAAATTTGGAAATAAAATTTACCAGAAAAAGAAGCAGTATCAAATAACAGCACTCCCAAAATTGAACGCAGTTATGGAAAGTTGCCATCTGAAGAGCTGACTTTTCACGTCCATTAATCAGAAATCACTTCAAAGATGGCAGATGCCTAAATGTGTGATACTGAGTACTTCATAGAAATCTACAGTAGATGCAAACACATGTAAGAAGTATTTCAGCTGTTTAAACAATCTGTTTTGCACAGAAAAGCTTTTGATCTCTTGGCTGCTAGTTTTCATGAAATATGAGGATAGAACTTGAATGTAATAGCACTGTTAATGAAAACAGTACTTGGAGGCACCTGAAACAAAAACAGATTGGCAAAATTAACACATACATAGAGAAAAACTGGGATACAGAATAAAATAAATGTAATTATGTAGCTCAATCCACACAGCAACTGGACCAAAAACTTCATTATTTCAAATACTTGCGGCATCATCCCCCAGTGAGTTGGATAAGTGAAAATTGTCTTCATGAGAACTGGAGTCTATTTGTACCTTAGTGACTACTAACAAAATCAATACTCCTTTGTGCATCATGTGGAACTTGAGCTCTAGCTCTGATCAGCCAGGAGAGCAAGGTAGAGAAAAACAGCAGGTGGAACAAGGGAGCAAGCAGCACAAGAAATAGGAAATGGAAGAAAGTGAGCAGAAACCACGGAGACAGCTATACAAGCAAAAGACATTAAAAAAAAGAAACTAATGTAATGTCTACAGATGAAGTGTTGTTCCATCTTAAACTCCTTTTTTTTTTTAAGTCAGAGAGTGATTTCCATGACCTGTTGACCTCATGCTCACCTTTCCCAAAGAGCTCAGTTTCATTCACTGTGGTCTACAGCCATAAGGACTCTGGGTTTGCTTAACAAAATTTTGCAATACCACTAATTACTTTGCAAGTACATTTTCAGAAAGTATTGAAACTGGTCTTGCTATAAGTTGTTCCATACCCTTATTTCTTTTCCTAATTTACTATTGAAAGAGAAAAAATATATGTAACCAGAGAAAAGCATTAAAAATTATAAATTAAAAATATTTGCAAAAGAATGAACACACGTACACACACTCAACAAAAAGTAGGTGAGCAGAAATAAACTAAGATTATGTGAGAGAAAGAAGAATTGCACAAAAAACAAAATATAGAAACAAGACACAAAGTGTTGTAGAATCTAAAAGAAAAATAAAATATGACATAAGAAAAAATATCAGATGACAACATCTGATTTCATAAGTGCCTAGAAATATATTTATTATAGTAGCTACGAAAATCTGAGTCAATCTTGAATTTGACTCCATAAATTTTCCAGCTTGATTTAAGAAAATGCTTTAAAATCTATTTGTTGGCATTTAAAAAAACATTTTCAATTGATGCAAGGCATACAATCTTGAGCTACCTTGCTGTTATGAAGGGATAAGAGCAAGTAGTCCAAGTGGTAAGTTACTGCAGCTTGTTTACTTCCTTTCCCACTGCCCCAGTCAGGAGCAGGGCAGCTGGGGAGCAGTGGAAACAGCCCCAGTCCTGAGCATGAGGCATCTACCTGGGTACAGGGTTGGGCTGAGGCTGGACCAGGATGTCCACTCCCTAGTGCCAGTCAGGATCAGCAGTGTCTGTGGCCTGACAGCGCTCCTGGGGCTTTTCCAGGAGCCTCAACAATGGCTTGAAAAACCAGACTTGCTTCCTCTTAGTGTCTTTTCTGACTTTCTTCCCATCCCAAAGAAGTGGTAGCCTGTGCAGGGCAGGCTCAAGCAAGTGACTGCATTAGAGAAGAGACTGTCCATGATCCTTGCAGAAGAGGAGGAGGCTCCATGCTCATGAAACAAAACTAAAAGGGGATCCCAGAAGTAGAGGCAAAAAAAGATAGCTTTTTGTAAATCCTCAAATTTAACAGCTCTCCAATGGACTCCTTCACTCAAAAGACTACTGCCTTCACCCAGTCCATTCCCTCAGCAAAATCATAATGCAAAATTTGGTAGTCCCCTCCATGAAGAGTACCATGAAAACTCTAATAATTGTTTCCAATCCGCCCTTCCTCCTCCACTCTCCTTTACCTGCTCCAAAATTTTTCACCCATCACTGCAAGACTGAGTCATTATGCTGTTGAGAAACTTTGAGCCAGTTCTGGGACCAGGTCCAGCAGCAGTGCAGCTGCTCTCACACGATGCTAAACTTGAATCATTAAGCTTTGCCAGACATGAGCCACAAGGGTATCTCAGCACACAGATCCCCAGTACTCCTGCTTGACAGAGAGTTTATTAGCCCAGGCAAAATGCCAGACCTCAGCAATCTCAGTGTGGTGAGTATTTTAGTAAGATTACTTAATCATAACAGTATAGATTGAAATGAAATTGAACATACATCAACTTGGTCTAGAAATGTGACTTTATCAACCTTATGTATAGAAATCTACTACAATTTCTTTTCTTGGTATCTTACAAAACCCCCATAGTGTAACTTTTGGAAACTTATCACTTTCCACATCGGGGCAGGTGGATGCTTGAAGGAGGCTGTGACTCTGTGGGAAGCCCACATAGTTGCAGTTCCTGCCAGGACCTGGAGCCCGTGGAGAGAGAGGAGCCCACACAAGAGCAGGTTTGGTGTCAGGACTTGTGATCCTGTGAGGAACTCACACAGGAGCAGTCAGTTCCTGAAGGACTATTCTCCCCATGGATGACCCACGTTGGGGCATGGTGTGAGGAGCTGCCCCCATGGGAGGCCCCATGCTGGAGTTGTTCGAAATGAACTATAGCCCATGGAAAGGACCCATGTTAGAGAGGTTCATGAAGGACTATCTCCTGTGGGGAGGGACCCCACAACTGTAGCAATGGGAAGTGTGAGGAGGCCTTCCCCTGAGAAGCAGCAGCGGTAAAGTCCATCTGTAACGAAATGACCACAACCCCCATCCCTCATCCCCTGTGCTGCTTAGGTGGAAGGAAGGGGAGTCCCAGGAAGAGGGAGGGGTGGGGGAAGGTGTTTTAAGATTCAGTTTTATTTTATCTTATTGTTCCTTTAATAAATCAAACCTTTTTCTCCCCAAGTTGAGTCTGTTTTGCCTGTGATGCTAATTGCTGAGAGATCTCTCCATCCTTATCTCACCTCACAAATTGCTTGTAGCATTTCTCTCTCTCTCCTGTCCAGTTTAGGGGGGGGAGTTTGACTTGGTGGACACCTGGCTAAACCACCACAGGAGCTTATAGAAATTATGCACCTTTTTGTTCCACAAGTAATAAACTATATGTTGGAGAAGTCTCTGCCTTCTGCAGGAAAGAACAAAAGCATCACGGTGTGTTCTGACCAAACACAAAATGCAGCTAACAGGAATACACAATTCATTCATCTGTTCCAGTTCAGAGCTTACAAGCATTTCAGGGCAATTATCTCTGCATTCAACTGAACCAAAGGAAGCGTAGCTCTTCCTGGGAAAACAGAGATCTCATTGTATTAGTTTGGGGTTTTGATAAGCCCACCTTTTTTTTTTTTTTTTTTTTAGTAAGTAAGCATTGATTTCTTGCAATTTGCTAGTGAAAACAGTTATTTTTTAAAAAATATGAATATGGGAGTGTTTTCTTTCCCGATTCTGCTTTATGGATGAAATGAGGAAACAAATATTATTATCCTTCTATACCACAATTGTTACTTTTCATACAATGTGTAATCCAGTCTCTGAGATCTTGCAGTTGTCTTCCTCCAGGCAACGTCTGCAAAAAATATACATTACTATAACTTCAGAAAATCAAAATCAATAATAAAATGAAAAGTGGAGATGGAGGAGAAAGGAACAAAAGCAGATCAAGTCTGCTAAACTGTTGATATATTAGCATATAATACAGAAACTCCCCTTTAAAAAGAAATGGCCCACAAGGTCTGTTTTTGATAATTTTGCCTAGAAAAGAAAATTGACATATAGGGATACATTTTCAAAGCACAGCACAGTTTTAACAACGTGATTCCCATTGACATTAATGAGTCACTGGCTGAAATCCTGCACAATTATTTGAAAATATACCCTTACATCCTTTCAGGCCTGCTTTTGGGAAACCAGAGCACTTGCTTCCTGAATAACCTTTCAGTTTCAAGTACTGATTACAACCACGGGCTCCATTTTTCATCCACCAGGGAAAGCTTCCTCACATGCTGTGTGAAGATGGCCACAAGCAGAAGAGTTTTGTGGGTGTACATGGAGCTGCTCCAGTGACAACCCCACTCCTTGGTGACCAGGAAGGGGTATGGTAAGGGAGAGGGATGTGATTTGATGGCAGCTGCCATAATTTGAAACAACTTCCAAAATGGTTTAATCATGGTCAGATTTGGCTTAGCATTTACTATAGCCAAACTCAGGATTGCTCAGTCCTCTGTCTTGAGCTATACTCTGTTGTAATGCAAGACCTTCAGATAAGTTAACAGGCTCAAGAATTGTGATTTCTTTTTCTCTTTTATCTATTAAACTGTGCTACAAAAGGAACCGAACAAGTAAGTTTGCAGAGAAATGTGATAATTGTATCATACTAGCTGTTAATTTACCTCTTCACACAATCTAATCTCTTCATATCCTTAGTCCAGTATATCAGTAACTTCATTTCCTCACTACTTTTTTCAGCAATAAAATGAACATTTGAATGGAAACAATTCCTCTCTAGTGAGAAACTGGAAGGAGTGTCTCCTCTCCTCATGAAAATAAATGGAACAGCATATGAAGATACTCCATTTACCTGTTAATTACTGCCTTTCAGCAGAAAGGTTACTGCTTCCTGAGACACAGGACTTGACAGGATGAATACTCAGTCTTCTCAATGAAGAGTAAAACAGGTTAATTTGGGTCATCATCAGCGAAGGATACCATGAAATTCCTAGAACTTCTGTTCCTGCTTTGCAGATAAGCTTCACCTAAGATAACAGTGCCTGACAGTTTTAATAGCAACTTTATAGCAGTGCTGTGTTTGAGAACAATATGGTACAGATATATTTAATAAACAAATAAATAAATAAATAACTTAGTAGTTCTTCTGGGATAACACCTTCTTTAAAATTTCTCTGATTTTTTTTTATGTTTTGGCAAAATCTGAATGTGAAATATTTCTTTTTACCTTAAGTCATTTTTTTTTACTCAGCACTCTAGGTTGAGTTTCAGGAATAAACAAAGAAAAGGAAAGACAAAAAGATGTTCTGCTGACTTCAGCAAGCACAAACAAAAGAATTTGCTGCTTTGCTTTACACAGATAACAATACAAAAGGAACTTTGCAAATAATTTTGTTTCAATATTTTGAGGAGAGTCAAGGACTTAGCCCAAAGTCATGATTTTGTAACAATTCTATATCCTTGTGTAACATAATGTTTAATTCAGTGTTTTAAGTACAAGAAAAAAAATATTCAAATTTGGATTCCTAAGATGCATTCATTCTGCCTATTTTGAAATAGCATAACAAACTTAATAAGCTCTTAAGAGCAATAAGGACACCATATTAAGTAGTTGAGAAAGTATGGAGGACACAGCAAGCTCAACACATGTTGTTCTTCAGTGCCCCTTTCCATCAGTATTAACATATTACAGTATAATTTTCTCATTTCTAGTCTCTTAAACAACAAACAACAGTAGATGCAATCAAGAGAACTGATCATTGAGTAAGGCTCCCATTCTAGAATTTCATTTAAAATATTATGTCCAAGGATTAATATAAGGATAGTGTTATTGAATCTGTCAGTGCAAATCAAGGCACAGAATTAATAATAGTGGAAAACAATAGTAGAAAGCAGAGAAAGAAAATTCATACACCTCCTGAGATGGACAGTCCTGAGATTTATCTTGCTCTTCTAAAATCCTTAGAAATAAAAAATACATTGTTGTGTCCTTCCTGCAAGATATTGGCTTGGACTACTCTGTGATTCAAGCACTGGTTCATAGATCCCTTACAAATCCTTGGGAAAAGGAAATTCCTGTAAGTACCAGACACTATCTCTGTGCTAAATTAATGTCCAGCATATTACATGCACAGAGAAATTACAGTTTAGGCAATTACAGATACCAACAGCTTGTTAACATTAGAGATCTACCTTCTTACACACACTTTAAATCTGTGCGTGGGTCTGAGCTTTTTCATGAAGCTGAAATATGTTATACGTGGGAAATTTGCCACTGCTTTGGATAGTAGCTGCATCTGAAACATTTTCTTAAATGTCTGTCCTCACCAGTGCTTCAAACAAAAGGTACAGCCATGGGTGGACATCAGCTCATTCAGTTTGACCTAAGCTTGTCCAACTCTGAGTCTGCTCTAAATCATTTGCAATACAAATGATCAGCTGTAAAGTCAGACCTTTTGTCATTGCCCATCTACGGTAACCTGTGGCCCACCCAGACTTCTGTTCCTCGCTAGGCAACAGTTTCCAATGGCAAAGTTACAACATTATAATGAACTGAATAGCACATTTCACTTGTCTCAGGTGATTTATGGCACTAATATTTTTGAATCCTTCTACTCATAAATAGTGGAAATTGAAACTTTTTACTTCATTTTTCTTTTCTACCAGAGTTAACAACAGTACTATGTACAAAGAATATCTCAACTGGTAAATGACTAAGACCTATTCAGAACAGCACGAATTTTTTATTCAGACTACAGACTTTTCTCTTTTCTCTCTCTGGAGGAGACTGATATGAGATATAATTAACATTTATAAATATCTAAAGGGTGGGTGTCAGGAGGTTGGAGCATCCATTATTTCTATAGTATCTAGCAACAGGACAAGGGGTAATGGGATGAAGCTGGAACACACAAAGTTCCACTTAAATACAAGAAAACACTATTTCACCGCTGAGGTGAGGGAGCCCTGGCACAGGCTGCCCAGAGGGGTTGTGGAGTCTCCTTCCTTGGAGGTCTTCAAGACCCGCCTGGACATGTTCCTACGCAACCTGATCTAGGTGAACCTGCTTCTGCAGGTCCCAACCTCCTGACACCCACCCTTTAAATATTTATAAATATTAATAAGATCTCCCCTCAATCTCCTCTTCTCCAGACTAAACAGCCCCAGTTCCCACAGCCTTTCCTCTTATGAAAGGTGTTCCATACCCCTGATCATCTTGGTGGCCCTGTGCTGGACTGTCTCCAGCACTTCCCAGTGGTCAAGAATAATATTTACGTTTCCCTAACACAGTTGGTAACGGCAGCACTAACTGATGGGATCCATTGTAGTCCTAAAAATCTCTTCACATTACAGACTACACCAGGTCAAAACTTCAAAGTATTTTGCTTGAGTTGTGGCAAACAATGCTTAAATATTGTGCTGCTCAACCCTTAAATCACAAATGTTACCCACTGAATGTCTATTCACAGACCCAAAGGCATTATGGCAGTACACTGAAGTTCATATTGCCATTCTCAAAGGTTATCAATGATTGAACTAATTTAAAGTTAGCTCACAGAAGCAAAACTAAACTGGAGTTACACCTCCAGATAGAAGTATGTCTATTCTCAGTGACTTGCTCAGTGTAGGAAATAAAATGTCTGCAATAAAGCTAAGATCTGAACAAGATATTTGAGTCCTCACCCAGCATATCACAAGTCTCTAGGGTATTTTGAGGTGCAAAAGTTCATTCCTTTATCTGTAACATTCAGACTGCACTAATATCTCTAACTGGTGTGTGGGATGTAGAAAGCGAATGAACTTAACACCAGGAGAAACTCTGTGCCTTCCCTCAACACTCAAGACAGAAAGAGCTCCACTGTCAAGAAAGCCATATAACACAAGTATGAATGTGGATGCCTTGTACCACATTAGACCTAGATCTGGATTTATATGAAATGGGAGGAGGGGAAGAACAATACAAATTAACTTAGATTGTTAGTGATTGTTCTAAGCTTGGGCACTTGTACTCTTTATTTTTTGTTACTTCTAGATACACTCCATGAAAAGGCATCCATTTTAAAAATAAACTTCCTTTAAATGAAATTAAATCTCATGACAGCTTGTTGATTAAAACTTAACTTTGTAGAACACCTGAGAAAACAACAGTAGTAAATTTATGATGCCAATATAGGCAACTTTGTCCAAAACAGCTGCTGAACTACATTGGGTGATAAATTCTCTCTCTCTCTCCAGTGATGACAATAAAGGCATTCTATTGTACACCACAAAGTGTGCCACCCAGTGGCAATCCTCTTTTGGTGGGACTCCAGGCCCCTGGCCTCCTCCGTGACACTGGAGAGGTAAATGAGTGGTTTGAAATGTTGTTCTAAGGTAGCTTGCTGACAGCCAGCAAAAGCCATCTTGCAGAAATACCATTTGCTTGAACTATTTATAGCACAGACATTTAGTTGCAACTTTTTTTTTTTCACACAGGGCATGGGGGGTCAGTATCTCCCATCAGTATTTTGATGGCTTATGAGATGTGAATATAGCTGGATGACACATTACAATTCTGTAGACCTATGTGAATAGAGAGAATTTTACATTTTACATTTGTAAGACTGCACAGCATTTCACACTAGTGGCCAAAGTATTAAAACATTGATTAAATTTTGATAAAGAATGAAAACACTTTTTTCAGGCCTTCCCACCTTTGGATTTTAGCACATTCAATTTCTCTCTTTGTTGTTTTTCTCTTTACTTTTCATAAAGTAAAACACTTTTTTAAAAAAATATGCTAAGAAGATTTCTTAAATCATTAGACTTTCTTAAAATATGTAAAATGAGCTCTTTAGAGATATCCACAGTTCTTTAACTTCAGTTAATTTATTTCTAATATCCATCACATTGATGTAAGCCACTGAAAATCTTTTCCCTTTCCAGTCACATTTTTGTGAAAATTCTACATTAAATCAACAGGAGACAAATCATCTACTCAATATGTGGTTCAAAGAATAAAAAGTGCATATCTTTAGTTAAATTGATTAAAAAATCCAACAATTCTAGAGACCAAGGGCATCTTATTCCTTCTCCCCTTGCCCAGAAAACTCTGCCAGAGAGATCTTCAACCACCCTTGCAAAACAGCTCTCCAAGGATGAGCATCAGGCCCCTGCAACTGAACTCTCCAGAGCCACCTCTAATCTGCCATCCAGGTGAGCTGCATATCATCTGGTGCCTCAAATATTATTCTGCACTCATGCTTCTACCTCTTTGCTCTCATTTCTTATAATGATCCCAAACAGTGGCATGTGTTTCCACCACAGACAGTAAGTGACTCTTAGCAGGCTTGGTCGTACACCTCACATGGGCTATCCTGTTCACCAGGAATGGCAAAATTCACTGAGGCCAAACATTTATTTGTCCTTTGAGGGATGCTGTGGCATATTTAATTTAGGACACACCTGTGACAGCCACTAAAAATGCTGTCCATGTTTCTCGATGTAACTGCACATGGACAGTAAATTAGGTAGCAAGTGGACCTGAAGGCACAGAGGCTGCATTGTGTTCTCTCTCCATCTTTCCACAGGCACATGAATCATAACAATGGCTTGTATTACAGAGGATCCTGCCTATTGTAGCAGAAATCTTCTTACAGACATTTTCACAGAGAAGGAGGAAGGGCCAAGCCTAGTTGGACAGAGATTAATTCAAGTGGAAGACTTTGGTCATTTAAAATAACTAGATTTGATATTAAAGATCTATCCACAGATTTATGTTACTGAAGTATCATCAATTCCATATGGAGGAATTGATAAATTCCACAAATAGTGACCAGGCCACTGAAGACTCACATGCTTAGTTTTGAAGGATATTATGCTTTGGGTATATTGCACACTCTGACTTAAACGAGTGGTAGTAAACACAATCAAGACCTATGTATTGATTTTGCAAAGCTGTTAAAAAGCACTAGAATCTGGTTTTTTTCTAGAAATACATTGTTAAAGTCATTTAGTAAGTAAATATGCTGCTGTCTTAGAACATATTGGCATTTGCCCAGGAGCCATGCACACCTTTTCACCTTCTTGTGAGGTCTCATGTGAATGGGGAGAGTTGAAATTCAACTGTCTCTGATGTAGAAGGACAGAAGTTAAATACAGTAAACCCAAAGATTGTTCAGGTAGAATTTCCTTCAATGCTTTCCAAATGGTGGCCAATGATGCTCTTGTGTCTTGAACGTCAGCCTGCACTTTAAAGTTTCTGTGTGCAACTGAAGAAAAAGAGCAATTGGAAACTACCTGTGCTTAAATATGCAGGTGCAGTGGTTGGAAGCTTATGCTGCTTCACCTATTTGAATGACTAATATTTAAGGTCTTTGTTCAGATGTGATCCTCTGGGGCATCTACACTGTTTTGTCTTGTCAAAATCTGTCCCTTTCTATAATGAAACAATACTGTGTGTTGATGCATCATCCATGAGTGATGTTGGATGTTCAACCATGCCTCTTGCAGTGGAAGAAAAGCTGTCCTGGGAGAGCTGATGAATGAGGCATGCAACACTGTACTGGCATGTTTGCTGTTTGACCACACTGAAGTGTATGTAAGCAGGTTTTGGAAATCAGCATGGTGATTTAGTTAAATAGCAGCACATTGCTGACATGTTCCTTAAGGATACTGAGGTGGGCCTACAAAACATATCCACTCTCAATGCAATCTGTCTGAAGTGAATAGGTTGCTCAGAGATCACAGGACTCCTGGGAGAAGAAAAGGGGAGTAAGATAAAGGTTTAGTGTGAACTGTTTTGTTAGATTGGGCTTCTTCATCCAGGTTGTCCTTTCTTCTTAGCACTGAATTTGGTCCTGAGATAGCCTTTTGCTGACTGACATTATTCCTGGGCAAGGACTGGCCACGGAAGATCCACAAGAGTGAGAACTCAGTCAGAACTTCTGTAGATATCTAGGAAGTGAGAAAAATAATTTTGAGTCAGTCTAAGTGACAGAGGTGCATAGGTCTTTCCCATTGAAGATGGTGGCACAATATCAAATCCAGAAGAGGTGTATGTTTATAAAAATAGTGACATTTTGATGTAGCTAGTCCAGTTGTTACTATTCCACTTGTGTTTATCTATTCAAAATTGTGGCATTTAGAGTACTAAATATTAAAAATACAATACTCAATAGTGACCAATGTTTGTCCTCCATAGCATTCAGAGAGGACAGAAGCTCCTTCAGAGAGTCTGATGATTGGCAGCAATAACACTTTCATTTATACTGCTTCTTTGTGTGAATGTAGCAGCTGGAGAAAGTCTTTGACTGGCGTTCTTGAGACTACAGATGCCAGAAGAGAAAACACAGTCATATAAGGAGATTTGTTTGCTGCACTGCCAATATGACCACATTTTACTAGAAGAATTAATTTTTTTTTCTAGAAAAAGAAATGCCATGCTTCTTCCTTTGCATTGAGACAGATGTGTGCTCCTCCTCCTCCTCCCTCTGAAGACAACGTTTTCCAGTGGTTTCTCTCGGCATGGCACAAGGAATCTTCTCCCTTCCTTTTCAATCTACTTTAATCGTGATCTGATCTCATACTATTGTGTGTTTGATTTCTCTGCTGAAACTGCTAGCAGTCATGCTTTCCTTCAGGACAGCTTTTCCAAGGACACCTCTATGCTCTAGAAATTACAAGACTAGCATTCCCTGCTGTCTTTCAGTTTGCTCATGCATCTTTGGTGTTTTTAAACTTTTCTTTGGGTCTTATCAGCTTAGTCAAGTTAATCCAATGTGGCAAATACTATATCAGCCTGTAACTTAGGTGACCTTAAACAAGGCCATGGAAGGATCACGACAGAGGTAATGTTGCCTATGCAGATGACACAAAGATCTTTCAACAACATTGGCCATGCATTTGGGGAAGGTTATAGAGACAGGGCCTGCTTTGCCAGTCACTAGGACCACAAGTGGTATCACCAAGGTTCTGCACCCAGTGTAACCTCTGAGGTTAGGGTGTAAGGGGATATTTTTCATATTTCTCTTTACTATTCTGATCACTGGAAAAGAACTAGCTAACAACACTATAATAGCTATGCCTTACTTAGCACTGAGGATGTTATTTCTCAATTGGATGAGGGTTTGATAATGGGTTGACCTACACTTTTAATGTCCTGTCAAGATGCCCTACTGCCAATCTTTTAAATTTCTGAAAAGAACAGGGAAATCAAAACACTACAATGGTAGTGGAAAAAACCTACTGCAGAAATTTAGTTCCACTACCTTTTCTGTTACATATCTGTGCATCTTCAAATAGCAAGATTTAAAAATTACCTTAATGAAAATAATGGGCTTCACTCCTTATTCTCCTTGTTATAAAACTTAGTGAAGTCAGACTAAATATAATTTAACCATTCAATTGCAAATCTTCTGGAATTGTTCTAGGATCATCTGAATAAGTACCAGAGAGCTGAGTTGAAAATATTAAATATCCTATTAACTTGATCAGCCCATCCACTATGGGTCCTTCAGCCTCAGACTAAGGAAGGAATGAGTCACTTAGAAGAACTGAAAGGTTATAAGGTGGTGGAATGAAAGAATTACTTTCTGAGAAGTGGTAGGAGTTATGAAGTGTCTCAAAGAAATGGAAGAGAAAAAGGGTGATATCTGGGAATCTTTTCATTTTTATTACAGGCCATCATATGTAGTAATGTTTGCATCAGCCTCAGTGCAAGATGAACTCAAACCACAGGCAGAAGGCTCAACTCATTGTTACATTAGTTATACAACTTTGCTCCTCTTAGCTATCAGAGTTGTTTTTTATACTATTAGAAATTACACAGAACTCTCAAAAAGGGAATACACTTTGTTTTTAAGCTACTTGGTTTTGATAATTTTCTTCAAGGTTTTTTTGGATCTCAGAAAGCAAAAAATCTCACAAAAACACAGCTCATCCTCTCCTGTTAGTATAATCTACTTTTTAATTTCCATCTATTATTTTTAAAACAATAAAACTACACCGAACATGAGCAATGATGTAGTCCAGGTCCTCCTAAAAATAACAAGAATTTTTAACATATGGTTAACTTACCATTTCACATGAACATGTTTAAACAACAGTGCTTAACATAGATTTAAAAGTCTTCTGATGTAAATTATTGCGGTGCTGCCAAAGTCAGCAATATTAATTTAGGCTATCAGATGATAAAGCTTTTAATATTCTTAATAGTGTAAGCTGATGAAAACTGATCTTCAGTTACCTGGTTTTAAATTCACCGATCTAAAATCACTCTGACTTCACTCTGATATGCATAACATGAATCAGATGGGTCCTGACAGTATCACACTTTGCGGATTCTTGGGGTACCAATGAATTGGCACTGCTGCTGTTGGTTAGGCTGTTAGTGGTTTTCTTAGATCAAGGACAGCTAAACTCCAGGTATACTGATCTAGCAGGACTTAGGCCTTTCAAAGGGAAGGTGTCTGCTGTTAACAGATTATATTAATTCTGTAGTAATCTTTCAATTCTGCTCTATCATTATTTGAAAAAATCTAACTGTAAGTAAGAAACTAACAGTAAGCACTGGTGTGCATTAACTGAATGTTACCATGTCTGTACACCACAATTACCAACACTGTGTATCAGCAGAGAAACAGAAGAAATATAACTCGAATCTACCTTAAACTATGATATAATGATATTAAGATGTCATATTTGTGACATCATATAATAAGTAACATAAGAGAACAATTTGCTACTTGCATTTTCTTAGCAAATATTGCTTCTGCTTAAACTCAGAAATATTGCACTTGAAAACCAAAGCCACAGTATACACAGTTCAAAAGCCTTTCATTTTGCATACACAGTCGAAAGCACAATGCAGAACAATAAATTGTCCTGCTTTTTTTCTTTCCTCAGGCATTTCTTAAAAAACACAGTCTGCACCTAGAATCCCAGTTTAGTCCTCTGCAACGACTTAGGAAAACTAATCTTTCAGTAACTAAATTTAAATGTTATACAATCTACATAACCACAGGCTTAGTCAGCAGACATTGACACAGGACAAATTAAATTTTACTACAATTCACTTTTGCATGGAAAAAAATGTTACATTTCACAGAAGCCACAGAAGTTGTTTAAAAAAAAAAAAAATCAGGATAGGTTTTCATAGTAGTAACCATTAGTGAGTTTTCACAGAATTTACTAGAACTGGGCTTCATCACAGAATTTAGTGGAGAATTTCTAATTGTTACAGTAACTTTTGGGTAGCATTAAGTAACTCTTGCTGACCAAATTTACTTTCATGAATGCTGAGATCTCTGCAGGCTTCTAATATTCTAGTTTAAGTGTAGTATTTCATTATTAGAAAAATCTTGGTACATCAATTGACATCATATTATGGAGGCAAGATCTGAGACACAAAACTGGAGTTTTGTCCTAAAATGAACAGAAAAATCTTCTACTTCTTTCAAAAGTTAAGTTACATAGGCTTTCAGAACAGATTGAAAAAATTAAATTACTTCCCTTTGGTTTCCTCTGCCCTCCAATTTCTGAGGGAAACAAGCAAGCTTTAAGATAACAATTAACTTCTGACAGTTTGCAGTATAGGGTTTTGCTTTGGTTTTGTTTGCTTGTTCCACAGATAGCACACTTCTTTCCCTCTACTTACACAGTTCAAGTATCTGTCTGCAGATAGAATTGGCTGCACTTCATAGCTCACACCAGAGGAGCTCCATTTAGAAGAGCATATCACCCTGATGTTTATTTTTGCCTTGTGGAAGAAGGGCAAAAGTAATAACTACATCCTTTCCTTCTGGTTCTCAATATACAAGTCCTCATCCTGAACAATAAACAATCACAGAGAGCATAGATTTATGATTTACTGAAGTTAAACTAAATAAGAAGCATGGTAATGTATGTCTACTAGTGCTCATGCCAGTCCTTGTAAAGCCAAGGCACCATCTTTTGGGGAATTGTTTACTGTTTATTTGACAAAAAACTTACTTTATTAATACAATCCAATTATTGCTTTATTTTTATCTGTTTTCAGGAAGTTCTTCTATGTTAAATCACAAGTCAACACTCAAATAGTCTAGTGAGAGAGAAATGCTGCAGTAGGTAAACTTCCGGTTCAAACAAAGAAGGAATCTTACTTACTCTTCTGTTATCAGACATACCCTTTGAAATATGTTTAGTGATGCCAGAGTGGTTTTAAGTGTGCAAGCAATCAGTCAAGAGCCCCTACAGTTTCTTTCACAGGTTTAAATAAGTCTGAATATATTTTTATTGCATTTACTACAAATTCTCAGAATGAAAGAAAGCCTTTGGATTTGTGACAGTAATAAATGGTAAGAAATTTATTTTCAGTGGATGTGAGAGTAGCAACTCAAAAGCAAGATCTTCTAAAAGGAAACGATTCTCTCTTCACACAACAGCCTGTTGTCCCAGAGGCAGATGGTATGCTAGCTGAAGCACAGGGCTGTGCAAAAATAGCTGTACCTGCCCCTTTCTCAAAGCTGGTTTGCAGCCAGTAAACTTAAATGTGGGATGAATACCCTCCACCTGTCTGTTACTCTCTATATAGATATAGCCTGAGGCATCCTGGAAGCAGCTTCCAGCATCCTCAATTTTCAGAGCTCATACAGGCTTAGAAATGCCTACAGGTTACTTTTAGCAATGATATTTAGCTACTCTTCGTAAGTTAAAGAAAACAAAAATGGTCCATTCTCTCACTTTCTACACTCTGTTCTATGTGTGACAAACATTTGGCATTTTCAGTACTGAACTTCTCCCACATACACTTCACAAGTCTCCTGAAGTGAGATACAGGGTCACTTTGTAAGTCTCAAAGGAGACATAAAGAATGGGAGGGGCCCATGTATTTTGTGGAACATGGGGTTAAGAAGTAGATCACAAAAAAAACCCCCACCTCCTGGTAACCAAAATATGAAGAAATAAATGTCAAATCAGTTAAGTGTTAGTATGTCATTCAGCAAAGTCTAAGACATATTTCAGACAGATATAGCAGGGTTTTTTTTAAAAAAAAAAAAAACAAACAAACAAAACTTGTACAATACAGAATTTGGATGAGAATCTGTGAGAGACTTTGCCCCATCTGAAGAGGTGCTGAACCTCTCCCTCTCCTGCCAGCCACCTCCCACACACCATCTTGGGGGACAGATCTGAAGAGCATTTTAAAAATGTCAAAACTGCAAACAACCCAGAATCAAATCTTCATTTTCTTTTCATGGATCCATGTTCAGCAGCAGATAACACTACACTGGAAGCACTTTTATTCTTATCCTTTTGTGATGATGGCAGGATTTGAGATTGAGTAATTACTCCATTTAAAGAACAAAGGACAATGAGGAAGAAAGTACTTCTTCTCCCTTATCAAACGATACAATGAGCATCTCCGCATCACATGGTACAATCACACACTACAAAGTCCTTCTCCTATTGCCATACAGAGTTTGATTTGTCAAGGTGACTGCAAAGTCACTCTTAAAAATCGGTTTTTAACAAATATTGACAAATATTGACATCAATAATATTAACAGGATATAGAATCATAGATTCATAGACTCATTACAGTTGGAAAAGATCAAGTCCAACCTCTAACCTAGTACTGCCAGGCCCATCACTAAACTAAACCATATCCCTCAGCACCTCATCTGCATGTCTTCTATATATCTCCAGGGATGGTGCTCCCTAGGCAGCCTGTGCCAATGCTTAATAACCCTCTCAGTGAAAAAGTTCTTCCTAATGCCCAATCTAAACCTCCCCTGGCACTACTTGAGCCCATTTCCTCTTGTCCTATCATTCATCACTGTAGAGAAGAGACTGATCCTCACCTCACTACAACTCACTTTCAGGCAGCTGTAGAGAGTGACCATGTTTCCTCTCAGCTTCCTCTTCTCCTTCTCACGTCCAGCTCCCTCAGACACTCCTCAATAAGACTTGTTCTCCAGACCCTTCACCAGCTTCATTGCCTGTCTCTGGACATGCTCCAGCATCTCAGTGTCCTTGTAGTGAGGGGCCCTAAACTGAACACAATCTTTGAGGTGCAGCCTCACCAGTGCCGAGTACAGGGGCACTTGATCATTTCCTTGATCCTGCTGGTCACACTGTTTCTGATACAAGGTAGGATGCCATTAACTTTCTTGGCCACCTGGGCACACTGCTGGCTCATATTCAGCTGGCTGTCAATTAACACTGCCAGGTCCTTTTCCGCATGACAGTTTTCCAGCCACTCTGTTCCAAGCCTGTGCTTGGGGTGTTCATTAGGCTAGGGTGCTAAGAGTAATGCAGGCTAAGAGATCATTACATCTATTCATTAGTTAAAGACTCTATTTCAAACAGAAAGTGTTAGGACTGCTGTGCATCTGTCATGCATTTCTCTCACCATTTCACCTCTCTTGAAACTGCACCCCTCAAAACTCCTTTGCCACTCAGTAAAAGAGAAAGGTTAGCTGAGAAATAATCTTAAAAATCCACTTGGAACAGAAAATTTCTAGAACTAGGAGACAGGACTTTCCCCTCACACTGTCAGAACAACTGGGAAAACTCCTAAGAGAACTGACCATATTGTTAATGACACTGGATGTCTTTCCAGGGCTGTAACTAATTTCCAGCCTCATCTAATACTAAAACTGGATTTCAGAATTACTCAGACTAGGAAAATACATCATAGGGTGAAACTTGATTCATGAGCTCATCCCATATTTAGAGAACAGGAATACAGTCAAGAAGAGACCAAAAATGCGAAGTGGGAAGATCAAAAAGGAAACCACAAGGGGGCAGATGGACTACATAATGGATAATGAAATTATTAAAACCAGAAGGGAAAAAAGGGAAGGTGTGCTCTCTAAGAGAAACCTCATCTGGGAAAACAAATATTTTATGCAGAAGATGACAAGCTAGACGCATGAAAGGAATTCTACTTTTTCCACTTCTAAAGACTGTAGAACTTTTAGTAGCTGAACAGTGTTATGTCAATAGTTATGGAGAATTGGAGGTCATCCAGTTACCCATGGGAACAATTGACATATACACCTTCGCTCCCACATGCTTTAGGCCTCTCTGGAAAGCCTGGCAAGCAAAGTGACAATTAAATCTGTGGTCTTGTGACAGAGACTTTTAAATAATCACCAGCAACGAAACCAGAGCTCAAATGATAGACCAGGTCTTTATTCACATAGAAAATCACAAGAACCTAACCATTTGGAAGGAAATTAGGAAAATGATTACTTGCAGGAATAAGACATACATGGCTGGGACCATATGCTTACGGAGAACTTCTTCACTTACGGACAACATCATGGTAATCTTGAAGTCCATATTAAAGCACTCCCTTACTTTCATTCACCTGTATACACTTTACTCCTGGCAGTTCTGAAGATTTCTTCAGAAACGGTATCAGCAAAGTTACCAAATTGAGTGGTACTATGATGCAGAGAATAAAGAGTAGGCTCAGTTTATAACCTAGAAGATGTAGGTTAGATGCCTGCTTAGCTGTTTCCAGGATCCTTGACTAGAAAAGCCTAAAACCACCAGCCGCCACTTCTACCAAATCCATACTGTTCATCTTTCATTAAACATGGCTACATTACAAAAACCTCCCAAACACATTTTGTTTGATATGTATAAATGTATATATGTATTTGAGAAATCTGTAATACTTCAGATTTCAAAAGTTCTTTTTAATGTTCACTCTACTTTTTTTTATTCTTACATTTATTCCTCTTTTTAAGATTAAAAACATACAATAAAAAAGAGATATATGCCTATGCTAAAGCTTGAGTTCAACCTCTTTAATTTACAAGAGTTTCCTGCTGACATCAGAGGGAATATATTGGATTCCAAAAGAGAAAATAAGGTTTAAAAACCCCCCACATTTAGTCAGATTAAACCCCACATTTTTTGATCAGTTCACACTGCTATGTAGATAATAATGTGAAGGCCATGTGCTCTGAACTATACAAATATTTTCAGAATGGTACAGTTTATGGTAGCAACTGTGCTAATATCAAAATCTGCAGATAAATTATTTCGAAGCACTTTACTAGGTGTAAAAATGGAAATTATGCTCATCAGAAACATGTGATGTCCATTATATATAAATATGTAAAAAATGAGATTGCAAATATTGTAGAAGCAGAAGGCTGTATTCTTCCCTGGTTTATATTGTTTTAAATCATCAGTTTTCATTTCACTAAATATATGCTTGCTTAATCGAGAGTCAACGTTGACACAGTACATTTCAGAATGTACTGCAGCTTAGCTGTTTATAAAAAGATACAATGTATTCCTGACATCACATACAAAAAGCCTTTACATGTTATGGGTGACGGGACCGGAGACTGTCTCTCAGCTGCTTGTTCCAATCTAGTAAGTATGATCAAACGACTTACTAACCACAACCATCTCATGATCTTTGTAAAATCAGCTGCTTGTTACCCACTAGCAGCTGAGCTATCTGACAAAAATATCACTGCACCTTAAGGTTTTTTCATTAAATTTCAGGTTAGCACTTCTAAATGGATAACCTTAGAGACAGCCTCCTTAGATAATATTTGAGATATAAGCATGGGGCAACATAGAATACCCTGGACCGATGATTTCTACATTTATATGATCCATGCCAGAAGATCTGAAATTTCGGGGACTATCACAGTGGCACGTCTGATGGAACTGACGAAAAAAAGTAGGTTAAATAATCATACATATCCTAAGGTAATGGAAGAGAGATCTGAGATACTTGAGTTTGTCTAAATGTTAGCAGAATAAAAGCAAGAGCTCCTTGGGATATTGCTTTCATACTTTGCTGACACATAATTTTTCCACAAGGTAGGAGAGCCTTTGGGAATCCCTACTGCCATGCTCTGCTCCCACATGGAGCACTTCCAAAGTGAGAAAGATTCACATAGATCTCTCTTCCCCTCTCTCTCTCCCAACCAGTACAGAAAAAAACCATCATAACTTCTGATCCTCCTTCTGAAGCTGAGGGAAAAGCAAAGCTGGGCAGAAGACTAGCATGTGGTCACTTTTCAGGTGATCATAGGGGATTTAGTTAAGGATATTAACTAAGTGTTGGACCCATTCCAAGTTATGGCATATCAGTTTGGTGGTAAATGTAGTTTACTGACTGAACAGCTACACTGGATAACTTTTTCTTTCTTTTTTTTTTCCTGCAGGGCTGTGACAAACAAGTTTATACACAACTAATATTGTTTCAAATTTCTGCTTTCAGTTGTTCATAGTTTTGCTGCCGTCAAAACAATGTTAATTAAGCTGCCTGTGTAATAAATACTAAAAATGTCAGAACTAACTCTGAGCCTCTATGTATAGCAGAAAACAGGCTATCACATAATATTTTTACTGTAATTCATTTATTGCATTGTGCAAAGAGTAAGTTGCTCTTTCTAAGGGATTGGAGCAGTTCCAGGACATCTGTTTCTTTCCTTGATTTTGCCACAAAGATATTATAGTAAATATCACCACGAAGAAGCTTTTCTATGTTTTAGCCAAAGGACCACCTAAGCTTCTCGGAAAAAAATCCTGGGACCACCTTTTGCAGCACTTCTATGATTACTTCTCTAAGTAAACTGCGAAATATGCAAAGTTGGTTTTGGCCAGTTTGCTTGCTTTGTTGTACGTACAGGAATATGGGTGAATAGTTTTGCAAGCCTTATATTTCACCAGTAGTTCATAGACCACATGTTTAAAAGTATGGTACAGGTTGGAATTAAGCTTGCAGTAGCCTTAATTTTGACATTTACTGAATGAGGCAAACTTAATTTTGAAAGCTTAAGATTTTAACATTTCCTTGTACATTGTCATGGATTTTGCCTACAAGGTTTGTAGACAGCTGGGCTTGACCCCAAGACACTGCCTCTTTAGTTGATTCACTTCTGAAGCAATCAGGGAAACCATTTCCGCCAAATTCTTATGTATAGATAGAATTAGTTTAGCTTTGTGCACTCCAATAGCTATTCATAGAGAGCATGTCCAAAGAAAATAAAAAGTATTGCTGCTTTCCCATTGTTTCCTATCGGTTCCTGTATTCCTATCATTTGCTTTCTTTTTTTGTACCTGATACTAGAGATTTTTTCTTCCCAAGCAGACATGAGATAAGAATGAATCACTGCAATTCTGCCTCATATCTGACTTCAAGTCTCCTTAAAGTCCCTCATTCAAGAGGTGAAGAAATCACTCTAAAGGGTAGATTGCTCCCTTGACCCACTGATCACAGAAAATCCTTCTATCTCAGTGAGTTTTCTTAGTACAGAGGAAGCATCTATACAAGACCCTGCTGAGAAAATCATTGTCATGCAATTTGCGGTGCAACCACTTATCCATCTATACCTCTTCAGCTCCATACAACTTGCACATGAAAGTCCGCAGGAAATGGTCATGAGACAGTAGCCTTCTCCTTCACCAACCATGAATTTTAATTCTCATTCTCCTGTGAATTAAGGCAAGCATTTTGCCTGAAGAAATCCAACCTTATATTTAATATAAAAAGCTATGGCAAATTACTGTGTAAGTATCAGAAGACTAATTTATCTCAGGTTGAAATGATATCATAGCAATTTGTAACAACCTTACTCAGAGTCCTAAAATGGTCTTTTGCTATCACATATCTTATGAAAGAACATATTCAGGATTAAAAAAAAAACAACTACAAAACACATGAAGCTTCTTTACAACTTCATTATTACTTACATTGACTTGTGAAACAGAGAAAATTGGAATTGAAGCACATGATCTCTCAAGTCAGATAGTTTATGTTCTTGATCATAGAATCATACATTGGTAGGGGTTGAAACGGGGGTTAGAGATCATCTAATACAACCCCGCTGCAGAAGCAGGTTGACCTAGATCAGGTTGCATAGGAACATGTCCAGGCAGGTCTTGAAGACCTCCAAGGAAGGAGACTCCACACCCTCCCTGGGCAGCTTGTGCCAGGGCTCCATCACCCTCACAGTGAAATAGTTTTTTTCTTATATTTAAGTGGAACTTTTGTGTTCCAGCCTCATCCCATTACCCCTTGTCCTGTTGCTAGCTACTGTAGAAAAAAAGGATGTCCCAACCTCCTGACACCCACTCTTTAGATGTTTATAAATGTTAATGAGATCTACCCTCAGTCTCCTCTTCTCCTGACTAAACAGCCCCAGTTCCCACAGCCTTTCCTCGTATTAAAGATGTTCTGGTCCCCTGAACATCTTGATGGACCTGCGCTGGTCTCTCTCCAGAAGTCCTCTGTCCCTCTTGAGCTGAGGAACCCAGAATTGGACACAGTACTCCAGATGAGGCCTCACCAGGGCAGAGTAGAGGGGGAGCAGAACCTCCCTCGACCTGCTGGCCACTCTTCTTGATGCATCCCAAGATGCCATTGGCCTTCCTGGCCACGAGGGCACATTGCTGGCTCATGTTTAGCGTATTATCAATCAGGACTCCCAGGTCTCTCTCTGCAGAGCTGCTCTGCAGCAGTTTGACCCCCAGCCTGTACTGGTGCAGGGGGTTGTTCCTTCCCAGATGCAGGACTCTGCACTTGTCCGTGTTGAACCTCATGAGGTTCCTCTCTGCCCAACTCTCAAGCCGGTCGAGATCCCGCAGAATGGCAGCACAGCCTTCTGGGGAATCGGACAGTGCTCCTAGTTTGATGTCATCAGCCAACTTGCTGAGGGTACACTCTGTCCCCTCATACAGGTTGTTGATGAAGATGTTGAACAAGACTGGCCCCAGAACCGATCCCTGTGGAACTCCACTCACCACAGGCCTCCAACTCGATTCTGTGCCTCTGGGCTCTGTCATTCAGTCAGCTCTTGATCCGTCTCACTGTCCACTCATCTAAGGCACACTGCTTGAGCTTTCTTATGAGGATGTTATGGGAGACTGTGAAAAGCTTTGCTGAAGTCAAGGTAGATGACATCCGCTGTTCTCCCCTCATCTAGCCAGCAGTTATGCCCTTGTAGAAGGCTAGATGGAGACCTTAGATCATAGAATATTGCAGGAGAAGCAGCTGATGGGTTGTTTAGTGGGTTTTCCCCTTTTGGAACTTGCTCATCAAAGCCCCTTGTCACCAGTGCCTCATACTTATTTGTAGTGGGCACTCTGGAAGGAGGGCTTTGAAGACGAGCCTTTGTCCTTCTTTTTCTTGTAACCAGGGTCCATGGCTTGTTAGATTCACTGGAGGCTTGCACCTGCTTGCGGAAGCCTCCATCTTTCTCCACTTCTTCCCCTCTAATACTACAGAGCCTACTCACAGTTCCCTGCAGCTCTCGTACCAGGCGCTGCAGTTCCTGAACTTGAGGGCACCTATGACACATTTTTGCCTCAGAGGCATAAGTCCCTAAGCAGTTTAAACACTCCCTGCACTCCATCTGGACCAAAGCTTCTCTACTAACCGGCTCTGTCTGGGTGGATGCATTGACCTTCACCTGGGTTTTGTCCACCTGAGCCTTGGCTTTAGTCCTTAGGCGAGTGCTCACCATTTTGTTAGGTTGAAGCTGAAGTTGGGGCACTTCTCTGACTTCTGTTTCTCTAAACGGGCCATGGGGTTGTTCCCTGCTCGCCCTGCCTGGGCGAACTGCCACGCCACACCTAGGTGCCGTGTCACTCCCTGTTTGCGAGCCCTGTTCGTCGCAATCCTGGTCCTCGCACTGCCTGGGGGACGATTAAACCCCCCTGCGGTTGCTGCGGCTCCGCCTCTCGGCAAGACTGTCCCACTCACGAGAGCTGCCTGGTCCTGGCGGCTCTCTTCGCTTTTCCTCCACTCCCCGTGCTCCAGGAACTCCCGGATTACCTCAATCGGCAGCACAGCCGTGAATAAACGAGCTTTGCCTCCGCTGTGGGTACTGCCGATAAAATGGCAGCAACGGTCATGCCTCGTTTAAACCCCCCGCCTTTGCTGTGGCTCCGCCTCCCGGCAAAACCGTCCCCCTCGCGAGAGCTGCCTGGTCCTGGCGGCTCTCCTCGCTTTTCTTCCACTCCCCGTCTCTAGGAAGCCCTGGATTAGCTCAATCGGCCGCACAGACGCGAACAAACGAGCTTTGCCTCTGCTGTGTGTACCGCCGGTAAAAAAAAAAAAAAAAAAAGTGTGAATAAAAGCAAAAATGATGCACGGCTTTCCTACAATTCTAAAGGAGCTAAACTCTGTACCTAGGTCAGTAATTTCTCCATGGAAACTTTCTGTTTAGATTTCTACTTTTCAAGTGACCTTCCTTTTTGAAGTTACAGTGAGGTGTATACTGAATAATTAACATACAATCTATTTGAGCATGTAATATCATATTACATACATGCAATCCATCTCTTTAAAAATAATATGGGACACCTGATTGCACAAACCATTTCCAGAAGACAGCATTATTTTATGTCTTGGTTATGTATCCATAAGGTGGATTTGTAAACACAAATTAAAAAGCAGAGCTTGATTTAATAAACTTGTATTTCAAGAAAGCAATGCACAGAGAATAAAGTTAACATTTACTTGTTGGTGTTATGTGTTAAGTACTGCCTCTGCCTCAAGGCAGAACAGCAAGTTTAGTTTGTTAATTTGGTGCTTTCTGTTCCATCTAGGAGATACGAAGATTGAAGAAGCCTAAACAGAGACTTAACACACAAAGTTTTGAACTCTCTGACATATTCAGCAGAGAGACCAACATTCTGCAGAGGTTAAACTGTACCCATAAAGGTTTAGGCATGCTGTCAAGGCAGCCAGTATGAGAAGTTTACTGCAGTAGCTGTCCTGAAAAAAATAAAGGACATAATTTTCCAGGAATTTGATGTCTTCGCCAACACTTTTCGAGGTGGATGTAAGACCACAAAAAAGCACTTCAGTGTAACACTGGTGGGGTTTTTTTGGGGTTTTTTTTTGGCTCTAGGACACATATAATTAGCCACCCAGACAAGTTTGAGTTTGCAGTACCCTCTGCTGTCTTTGAGAAATCTGTAGAATAATGGCTGTTTCCTGTATTGTCTGCTGTTGCCTCTCCAACATTCAGTATGCTTGTCTCACATGTAGAAATGACATTAGTCTATTTTCCCAATCTATATCTTGCAGTAAAAATCAGTAAAGCTGCAGACACTTTAAAGTGAAGATTAAGTTTGCTATATGTAGTTTACTTGCAAATCCACAAAACAAACACGAAGTAGTTCACAGAAATGTGTATGGATCAGCAGTTATCAGCAAAATCTCAGGCACAAAAATAGAGCTACATTTAAGCTCCAAACAAAGTCAAAACCAAGACCCTGAGAATCTAAAATGTATCCTAGCATAGGGACTGAAAGCTCCTGTGGGTCTTGAATGCTCTGAAAAAAAAAGTTAGATAGCTTATTTATATTAAATGACAGGTTTTGCTTCAGTCATATTGTCACTCCTAGTTGAGGAAATGAAGGAAACAAGAGGTACGTATGAAATCCAGCACAGTCATTTGTCAAATAATGAAGATCAACAGGGCCTAGCTGAATACGTTTATAGTCCAGTTTTGATAGTAAACCTTGTTCAAAGATATATTTGCCGCAAGAAATAGTCTTTAGAAAAGCTACCAGGATTTTAGTTTTAACTTGCAGCAAAAATATAAAAGGCAAGAATCTATGCTTACAAAGTGTTCAAATGGATGTTCCTAGGCCATACTATAACACAAACTCCCATGGTTTCCAGGGACTACAAGCATGAGCAGCACTTTAGGAATATGAAGTATAAAGAAGATACTATTTCACCAGACATCTCAAATAAAATTCCATAGGCCAGCTTTTCCACTGGAAAGAAGAAAAGGTCTTTCTGAGGAAAGTAGTACTTTATGAAAGAACTCTTCTTCAAACAACTTAAAGGATGTTATCAACTGTCTCAGTAGCAGTCATAGTTGTGACTCATAACAGGACTTTTAAAAAATAACCAGACTTTAAAAAATAATCCCATGCTGTATGTTGTAAGCTATTTGTAACAACTTTTCAAGAGGAGAAGAGGTGGGTAGGACTTCTTAATCATTCAGACTTAGAATTTGTTTAGAGCAATATGTCATTAAAACCACAATATCACAGAATAATTTGGATTGTAAGGAATCTCTACCTAGCACAATGGCCTCCTGAGGGCAGGCTTCTTGGAGCCTCATCCAGCCAAGTGCAGGCTCTGTCCAAAATCAGAAATTGCTCACCCTCTTTTGGCAGTCATTCCAATGTTTGACCACCTTCATGGTGAAAAAGATTTTCCTAATATCTAATCAGCATTTCCCACAATCAGATTTGTGTCTGTTGTCACTTTTCCTGTCACTGTACCCCACTGTCTTCTCTGGCTTTGTCTTCTCTGCACCCTCCCATTAGGTGGGTTGTGAGAGCACTAAAGATCCCCTCTTAGCTTTCTCTTATGCAGGCTGAAGAAAGTCTCTCCCTGTACATCATGCACACCAGTCCCTAATCATCTCGGTTGCCCTCCACTAGATTCACTATAGTATGTCAGTATTCTTATACCTGAGAGTCCAAAACTCACAGGTAACAAGTAAAGGCTATTAGATACTGTATACCATATACATAGTACACATGCGTACATATGTAACCAGAGTGAGAGAGAGGAAATGCAAGAGCTCTTTGCATTCCAAAGTAGTATTGTCTTTTGATTAGATTTTAATTTTCGGGCCCTTGTTACTTCTATTCAGTTATTTTAACTGTAAATTTAAATGTGATTGCATTTAATTTTCATTGAAATAATTGATTGAATGGGAAGGGGAAAAAATTGGTATCTATGGGTCCTAAACAGCAGGCACATTTAATTCTGGGTGAAAAATCATACACGCTTTATCGGCTTTTCCCTTTTGAAGGCAAAAAGGTGGAAGCCAAACTCTGAAAACTCTCAAATTATTTAAAAAACCATTAAGTGTTTGGGAAATTTGCATTAACCACACCATTATTCCAGAATACACAGAGTAAATGTTCATTCAGTCACCACACATAACAAATGAAACCAAAAAAACACCAATGTTCAGTTATGTGGGCTGGCAGTGACAAGCTAAAGCATTCCACTGCAGAGAGAATGACCCTTTCTGAAGTTTACTTCCTTCCAAGATAGGATGGCTTCTCTCCTCTGCAGACTGCAGATGAGGTCTGCCCAAAGAGCTTGCGTTCAATTTTGTGGTTAATATACTTCCAAGAATTATTATCCTAATTATGAGGGGGAACTCTTAAGTGATATAAATTACCTCGTGCAAAAAGTGGTGAAGACAATCATCTAGTCCAGATTGAACTTGAGTTTATGTTACATCAACTGCTTTAACCAAATGGAGACCAAGCTATTTCTAAATCAAATAAAGCGCCTTTGCAAAGATTTGCAACTGTGTAACCTAAGCAGAGGGGTGGATATAATACAGCATCATAGTTTTAGTAAAACTTTACAGAGTGGAATAAAAGTAGAAACATTTGGGGAGGTTGCATTATGGGAAAAATCACTGTTTTGCTCCCATTTTATCTTTTTTTGCTATTATCATTCAGTTTTGTTATGAATGAAGACACTTTTTGAAAAGCTCAAGAAGATTCCAGAGATTTTATCCCAGGAGACATCTTTGGGTTCTTTTATTCATCATTCATGCATCACTTCCAGTGATTTAAATAGGGCCAGAATTATATTGCAAGCATTTGCAGACGTGTTTGAGATCGTACCATAAGCATCTTCCATAGGCAGAACTTTGGCCTCTCTAATGGCGTCTCTGGCTTCATTTTACTTCTCTAATGCCTTTTTCTCTTTCTGATCACACTAGTAAACTAGCCTTTTTGAAGGAAATTTGAAAGAGTATATTGCACCTTGCCTGGGTACTTACTAATGCCTGTTCTTGTTTAGTGATTACATAAAGATTGTTTGCACAAAGAAGTTGCATTGGCTTGAGTTAAATGGGTTTAAGAAAAAAAAAAAGCCAAACACAAAATCCACAATGTATTTAGGTCAGTACAAATTCCTGGTTGGAAACTTTTAGATAATCTCAAATCTTTAGCTATATAAACTTTTAAAACTTTACTGGAAAAAAACCAAAAAACTGCATTAAAAAAAAAAAAGGTGCTTAAAGAACAAAAGGTAATTTAGGAAACTTAGTTGCATTTCTGAGTAAATCAGGCCTGGCAAATTTCCCCCACCTAGTTTTACTTTCAAAAAAGGAGGTGTCATATTTGGCAGGAAGCACCTCTTCCCACTACTGAAGTTGTACAACTGTAATTAATTCCTTCATGAGCGTGCAACCTGATTGCTGCTTTTTTGTTTGAGATTGAGTTGAAAGAAGCCACTTCAGCTGAACGGGAACTAAATTCCTTTTTGGAGAGATTTAGTAATTCTTGCTTCTTGTTTAATGGTTTGGGATCTTAATGAATTTTTTGAATACTAAAAGAAAAAAAATAGGTTCTCAGAGAGACGACTACAGTGCCTTTCATCTGTATTAGGTAATATATGAACCTAACTCAACAAAATTAATTTGCAGTATCTATACATATTTGTTAATATTTACGTGTTTTATAAGTTTTACACCGATGCTTTTTGCTGTGTAGGACCACCGCATCATTTTTTTTTTGCAAGTTTTCCTAGCTGCTGGCATTATGAAGGCCTTCTAATAGGATTACTTATTGACACTTCAGTTAGCACTGTAAGAGGGAGTAAGGCACTGTTTTACAGTCCAAAATTACAAATTATGATCTGCTCTCCCTGTCAGGTTAAATGACAGCTTTATTTTTGGAATACTATGCTGTCAGAAAATCCAGACAGTCCACTAAACAAATAAGCTGACCTATCCAAACCCTGTCACAAATAATGTAAGCACATCTGTGCATTTATAGGTACCTATTTTTACACATGTATATATATGCGTATACATGTATGTGTATAAAGCTTTGTGAACAGTTCCCAGAATCCAATCCCAAACCTCAAACCCTTGCTCAAGCAACACTCAGCTTCTACAAGCAAGGAAGAAAAAAGTAGCTCTGAAATATAAGAAACTCGGTCTACTACAAACCAAGGAAGGAAGATTCAACGGCCCAGAACCCTACAGAAGACTGGCTCTTTCCTTAGACCATTTACTCTTAAACTACTTGAAATTTAGGGACACCAGAGAATCCTTATGGTACTTCTGCTGAGTGAATTAAAAACAAGGCCTTTGTCTGTAATTCTATTTAAAAAAGCTTTAAGGGAACTGCAAACACTAAAAAATGATGGGTTTCAAGCCAGGCACCTCAGCTGGCCTCAGAAGCATTAGTATATCATAAAGTTGGAGTAAATATTTCATCTGAGTAGAATTCTGGTCATTTATTGTTTTATAGATCACAACTAGCTAAAAACAGCTAAAAAGGAGTCCAGAAAACAGAGGCAGACAATGTAGATCATAAGGAAGACTTAGAATGTAGCTGGTAAAGAGATGCTGCTTAATAAGCAAACCACGGATTTTTTCTGCAGTGGCTCCAATTTCTTTGAGCTTGTTTTCTAATGGAGTAGTCTATAGGAAAATGACCAGAGAGTATACCAGATTCCAGAACTGCACTCTCCTACTGATTTTTGTCATCCTTTCAGTCTTCTTTGTATGAGTTGTCTGCTCCTTTTTGCTTGGGCTCCTCTGTGTCATGGGCTCACATCTCGACAGGAGATTGATCACCCCTCAAAAAAAGTACAGCCTTGAACAGGCAGCTTCTATCTCTGCTTACAAAGAGGAAAGAGTGAGCAGCTAGGTGTCTAACAGGATAGTCCAAAACTTCCTGAAATCAATGAGATAGAAATCATGATTATCTCTTCCAATTGCACTACTTTGCTTTTGCCTTGACTAAATCACAACTGCTGGTCCTTATCCATGCCAACCACTTCCTCCTGCTACTAAGAGCCAGCTCAGTTGCTGAGTATGGAAATGTGGTGCAAAACACACTGAATGTGTCCTCTCAAATGTCCACTTATATGCATTAAAAGCAAAAAAGTGTGGAACTCAGTAAAGCAACAATCTTTGGCCACTAGAAATGCTCAGCAAGATGAGAATACCACCAGCCAAAGGGTCTCTCTTTCATTTTTACTAGCAAATAGGACAAAACCATTCTGTGATCCAAGGCAGTGAGAAGCTTAATCCCATCAGTACAGATCTTAATCCATCTCCGGGAGGAGTGGCTATTCTATTTACCACTCTTCAAAAAAAAATGAACTAGGTCAGGCAACATTGTAGCCAGAAGACAGTATGTTAACTGTCCCCATACAGCCTTGAAACTGACATGGAAAAATACTAGGTGATATCTGGTAATAATATTGGCTAATAAGACAGTAGGGAAATTGTGTGCTTCTTCAAGTTAAAGAAGCACTGACCACTACCCTGTCCATGAGATTCAACACTTCCCCATACACTTCCAGAAGTAAGAAAGAGATGAGTCTGAAACATAAGAAGAAATTAGAAGTCTTCCCAAAACTTCTAGTATTCCAGTGAAAAATGCTGCAATCAGAATATGGCCTTCTTTCCACTCCTTCCACTTCCTTCCAAACGAATAGTTCTGACAGAATCGAGCAACATCACTCACAAAGTAAGAGGGAGTTTTCTTGAAGTGAAGGATATTCAAATAATTTGGATGGCCAGTGCTGGTCTGGATTTATTTAACCTGTCCAGTAAAAACAAAACTTTACTTTCTGGTTTTGACTTGTCCTGGCCTATTAAGAGACACACAGCAAGTTAGAGAAAGTCACCTACACCTCCCTGTGTTGCTCCAGAGATCTTTTTTCTCTCAGATGCACTGGTGTACAGACCCTTCTCAGAGATCATCACCACACTTTCACCAAGGATATCATGCTCTCAAGAGGCAGGTTGAGCTACCATCATTGCTGACCTGTAACATCAAAGGTGCACAAGATAGTCACTGCAGAATCGAGGAGAGTACCTGAGTACTAATAGTCCTTTCAATGTTTATCGAACCACCAACATCACAGAGGAAGGAGGAAAAAGTTTGGCTCCTGCTTTCTCAGGCAGCAGAAGCAAAAGAAAAGTATAACAAAACCAAAACGAATCATAAATTCCCCGCTGCCAATCTTGTTAGTTTGACACTGAAGATCAGACAGAAGAACTGTACTCAGAAAATATTAATGCTGCAAAGCAGCTGTGAACTGCATGTAAACTAGTGTGGAACCCTTCTGACTTCATCTGGGGTTAGTTAAGGGACGGTGGAAAAGAATCTGTTCTGTTTTCTATGATCAGGCTCTAAATAAGTGGTGGAAAACCTGCAGTATGAAGGTTAGAGTATGGCCAGAGTTCCATTCTGAGAGTTCCTTTTCTCTCAAATCCTACCACAAATGAAAGCTCCAACAACTTTTGCGGATCTGTGATAGTTTACTTCAGCTTTAAAAGTGCTTCCAGTCTACATAATTCACACAGTTTAAAGATTTAACGATTCTTTTATCCATATAAAAATTATTGTGACAATGTTCAAAGGACAAAGCAATTACAAAAAAAGCAACATCTAATACAATGAAGAGATAAAATATTGTTATATACTTAGAGGTTTTAATTAAGTTATATTCTTTCTATCTTTGTACATCAAAGAATCATTTCAGGTTTAAAATTTAAGAGGCAATATTTGTGTTTACCTCCAAGATAACACAATGTGAACATACAGTTTCTCAAGCTACAGCTAACCTGGAAACATGCCACGCAAAACAGTTGAAGGCAAAGTGTGAACCTACTAATGCTTCAGTTCACTTTTATTATCAGCACATGAAGTCACATCTGTCAAACATGTAAGAAACCTCTAATTCTACTCTTTGATAGATTCACACATCTGTTTAACTCAAAACTATACAAAATGAAGTATTAAAAATAGATGTAGAACAAAGAAATGTACACATTATTGAACCTCTTTCAGAGGGAAGCTAAGCAAGTTTTTTGTTTACTAAGCTCTCCAAGTCTTTTTTCTGGTACAGTTTTGGGTGTTCAAATTATATGATGGAAGATGGATTGATACAGAGAATATTAAGCATAAGTAATCTGAACTTCAAAAAAAGAGAAAAAGGAAGTGAGCTCTTACAAATAATACTGTTCTGTTTGCTACACACAGGAAAAAAGGATTCTTGGTTTCATGATTCTTGTTAACTGTAGGTATACATAGACAGCATTACAAAGATATATTTCCATGAAGAGTCTTATAAGAAAGTAAAAATGAGTAAGGCTTAGGATGTAGCTTTTTCTTTTGTAAGATTTAAGCTATGCCTGTGGAACATTGTTTTTTTCTTTTACATACTGTAGTTTGAAAAAGTTGTAGTTGGATAGTCAGTAACTTGTTTAGGTTGAAATATGGTGAATTTACAGGATGCAGACATAAAAGCTGGAAATAAAAAAACACTTTAGCATTCAAGCAGTGCTTTGTAATACCTTATTAAAATACCACAAACCTGTCCTCTTTTATTTCATGCCTTTCCTCACTAAGAGGAAAAAAGTCCCTGGCATCTAATGTAGAAGCATGTTAGCTTCTTTTGTTTCATATGAAATAATTAAATCGGGAGATGTTCCAAAGAGTAATGTCGAGGTTTGTTTCAAAATACTGCATTATACACAGGCATTCTTGTTTGTTTGTTTATAAAGCAGACCCATGACTTTCTGAGATTATGATGAGTAGTTTTGCTTATGTAAAGCAGGAGCTTCTGCAGCTGTTTACGGATGAAACTCTGCACAGTGCTGAATTACCTAAAATCACACTGAAGTTGGTGGCTATACACAAGTCAGAACATACACAAGGTTTCAAGTAATGATGTTCCTCACCATTTCTGATCCTTATACACTGTTATGCAGATGAGAAAAAGGATACATTTTGTGGAAACATGCCTACTTTTTTTTAACTTAAGATTTATGATCTAATAGACATTGAAAGGTATCAGAATGCTTGAGGCCTTCACAACTATGTATTTCTCTGAAGGAAACATGAGAGTCTTTGGGTTATCTTGGCATTTTTCTTCAGCAGGCTTTCACATTTTCTATGATACAGAGTCACAGCCCTTGCCTAGCACTGCAGACGGCAATAACATCTTTGTGGAAGTGTTAGATCCCCACTCTCAATGATCTGTACTTTCCCATGTTTTTCTCCAATAACTGTTCATATATTTTCTCCCCATTCCTTTTTATTTTTTTCTTACTTCTGTACCATTCACTCGTGAGTTTCCTCATTTTTTATTTTTTGCACAGCACCATTTCAATATTCCATTTTAGTTTTCCAGAGCTTTTGCTTCTTTTATTTCTGTTCAATATCTACTTCCAATGGTGCAATCCAATGGATTTAAACAGTGACTTCAATTAAACCATGTGTATCAATCTGAACAGTGGAGGGCAGTCTCTTCGTTGGTCCTTAGCTATAGAAGAGCTACAGAAATTTTCACTAGTTATGTTCTTCTGTTCTTTTAATCAGAATTGTAGCTGTTTTATTCAGGCTTCATGGTCTGTGAGATGACAGCAGGAATATTATTTGTGTCTCTGATGTAAGCTGTCACCAGCTTATTTGGTGGTAATTGCAAGTGAGTTGCAGTATTCCTGCAGCTGAGCTTTTGACAGCTCATTTGCCACAGAAGATCATTTGAGAAGTTTGTTGAAACTGAGGCTTCTTTCTTTGCAAATTAATCTTATTTTGAACTGTGGATTTTCTTTCCAATGATGTCAGGCTCCACAGTCAATGATTGTCAAGCTTTCTGTTAACAAACTTACCTGATTTCCTTTTCTTAGAGACTGCAAACCATCCCTACTGCCCTCAGTCAACTTTATGCCAATGCTTTCTTCTAGTGAGAAAGGCGTGTCTTCTAAGAACAGGTAAAATTCCCCATGTAATTGCCTGCTCAAACACTGGGGATTCTCTGACTCTATGATTTAGCAAATGGGATTTTTGATGACAGCTATACCTCAGTGTAGAATTCTCCCTACTACCAGTATTCTTGGCTCAGTGAAGAACCCTTAAACGGGAAATTCTCAGGCTAAACAGAAGAGAGTCTGTTCTCAATTTGCAGGCTCTAAAATACACAGCTTCCTGTGACTACGAAATGCAGAAAGGAAGGACTTGGATTTTCCTAGGTAAATTTTGGTTTGGGGTAGAGGAAGAGATGAATAGGAAGGAAAAAATGATATGGCATGAAACAACGTGGGACTTATATCCCATGTCTTTTCAGTCCAGATCACAGAGGTAAGTTAGAGCTGCCATAGGATTGCTTTAAATCTTTCTGTAACTATAGCATACTAAATGATCTTCAAGGTCAGAGGACAAGAGAGTTTGACACTGTCATTTGTAATGACATTTCTACCCAAAGAAAGAAAACTAAGTTCTAATTTAGGATTATTTGTGTGTGTGTGTGAAAATGATACTATAATCTCAATACCTTTTGGAATGAATTTGCCGTTTTAATTCATGAATGATTTTATCAGTAGATGCCATGAAATCTGGTTATAAGCTCGGTATTACAAGTTGGATAGATTTGGATTAGATATTAGGAAGAAGTTCTTTACTGTGAGCGTGGTGATGCACCAGCACTGGTTGCCCATAGAAGCTGTTGCTGACCCATCTCTGAAAGTGTTCAAGGCCAGGCTGGGTGGGGCTTTGAGCCATCTGGTCTAGTGGAAGGTGTCCCTGGCCATGGCAGAGGGGCTGTACCTAGATGATCTTTATAGTCCCTTCCAACCCAAACCACTCTGTGATTCTGTGACTTTCATTTAGAAAGCAAAAGCGGAAAAGACAAAAACTTCTGCATTTTTGAGATGCTGTTAAAGCTATTAAATGGAAAGTTTTGCGCTATACTATTAACCTTCACTGAAGAACAAGTTTACCTTTCATTGAGATAAATTAACAAAATGGTATTCTTTTTCTAGCCAGCTAATTTTAAAAGTATATGTTAATTATCTCTGAGTGAAACACATAAAAGGTTTTAGTAAAGTATTCCACTATAACTCAGAGTAAGAATAGAGTAGGTTATTCAATTCCTATGTAATTGCAGGTTCTTACAAAAGACCACTCAAACAGCTTGCATTTTATAATTCCAAGGCAGAGTAACACTGCAACAGTAGTTTATGCTATAACATCATGTTAGGTCCAAATTTCCTGAAACAGTCACAATAAGTCAAGAAAATGCCTTTTTACTATGTTACAGGTAACTGGAAATATAGAAGCAGACTTCATCTTGTGTTTGAAGTTCTGTCCTTATGAAAATGGGAAAGCCTCTCTGGAAGTTCAACCATGCAGGATTTCTATCTATTGTTTTGAGGCATCTGGAACTAGTGGGGAATACAGTGCTTTCACAGCTTAACATTTTGGTTTTCCACTGCACCCTGAAGCTAGACAGTGCACTGCCAAGAGACAATTCAGCAGTATAAATTAAAAATAGGATTTCCATGACAGAAACTGCATAAATATGTTTTACTTGTATTATTATCTTGCCACAGTGATTAGTCTCTGTTATGAAACCTTTCCAAATTGTGTGGCATTTTATTATGGCCAGTATGCAGAGGCAAGCAGAAACAAAATTAGTAAAATTGTTACTGAAAAATTAATCAGTGGATTTTTTTAGAGGAAGGTGTTGCCAATCACTTATTTGTAATTATCCTTGTTTTATTTTTTCTTTAGAAAGAACATAAGTAGATGTTTTCAAGTTCAACCTTAATAGTGTAAAAATCAGAACTGTGGTGTAATTTTTTAGTTTCACAGATTCATGTTGTCCTTGTGCAGAAATCCTAACAACCTTTTCAGTAATGCTTCACTATTATAAATGCAACTGAAAACAAGTACTCAAACTATGCTTTAAATAAGACTCTGAAGCAAGTATTGGCTTTTCCTAATTATTTGACAGAGTGGTGGTATCTTCAATAAAAATCTTACCGCCCTCAAAGCATCAAGGGTTGCAACTACCAAGTTTTTAAAATTCAGACCTCTAGCCTTCTAGAGCATTAGGACAGAAAAATCAGCTTTGGGAAATCAGAACAGTAGTAATGTCTAGCAATTACAGCAGTTAATTACCACAATATGACTACTTATTTATTAGTAAAAAAGGTTTACTAGAAGGACCAGCAGTCAAAAGCCATTGAAAAAGGTCTAAGAGCCAGACCATCCAAGGAGATAAGGGATCCAAGACTATCAACCATCCGTTTAAGGATGAAATAAATTGAAATTACTCTAAACATATTTATGCTGGACTTAAAATGAGGCACAAATATATGAAGGGAGTGAAGAAAAGATGCAGTTTCACATATGCAGTCCTAACATAAACCTTTAGAAGCAGAGAATCACATGATCTGGAAACCTACTTGGTTTATCAGCCCTCATCCTTGTATAGAGGTCCAAATAGCAGCACATTCTTCTTACATGCAGTTCTGCTCTCAGTTGTGCCTAAGAGTCTGCCTAAACTGAAATGATCGCTAAACTATGGGTCTTAGAGGCCTTCAAAATAACTTCTTCAAAAACAAATAAAATGGATATTACCAGTATTTGAGCTTTTCTTCAGCTACATTTATTTGAAGTATCTTTTAAGATAGCTATTATCACCTCTGAAATGTATTGACTCAGCAATTAGCCCTGGTTTGACAAACCACTTGGGTCTAATTTCCATTTATTTCTCCCATAGAAAAAAATGACAGAAGCAACGTCCCAGCACTTCCTCTTAGCTTGCCAGTTTGTCATATGGATTCCCTAGTTCTCTACGCTAGGAAAGTCTGAATGAGAAAATAGTCATTCATAATAAGGAACTTCAAAATATACAGGATTGGGTAAACTACTGATATGTTTGATCAAATTACTCCACCTCCCAGACACTTCAGCAAAGAACACGTTCTTTCTACAAACATTACCTATTATCAGGACATAATGTATTTTGTCTGTTAATACATAGACAGTTAACATAAAAACAGCATTGAATCAGGGATGTGAGGAGTTAAGTCTGAGGCATTCTTCACTGCCTTTGTTCATGCCTGTGTGTCCTGAGCCTGGTCCCTTGCCCTGACACCAAAACCAAGCCGAGAAGGCCTTTAACTATGCTGGGGAAAAAACCTTGCGACTATGGAAGAAAAAACATCCCAACCACAACAGAGTGACTGTTCCAACTGTTTAAATCATAGGGGAAAGAAAATACAATGTGGTTTAACTAGTGAAGCCATCAAAGCTGAATATCTACAAATTCAGTCCAGACAGAGTAGGAAGAGTAATTTAATCTAAAGATACTAACCTGGATCCTTGTCCTATGGTACACTAAAATAACTCCCGACTTTCATCTCTTCTTGACTGCTGTAAGAGTTAAGTGCTCTCAAAAGGACTCAGAAATCCAAAGAATTTAGCAAACAATGAATTAAAAGAGACCTGCAGCTAACTGAAGAAGTTTACATACCAGAAAGCAATCATTACATTGTCCATTACTAGCAGGTGGTTAACCATGAATGTTTATTTACTTGACAGCTACAAAACTACTTTAATTTCTTTGTAGGAAACCAGAATTCTTTGTTAGTAGCTTTGTTAGTTATTCTTCAAGTTATTGGTATCAACCCAATGTCCATCATAGTGTTGACCTTCATAGATCACCTACATGAAATTCTTATATTTAATATTCACTGTGATTAATCTTGATCTCCTATCTTAGAAAATCTCCACTTGAATTATGCTAGTGACCAACACTGAGACAGTGCTTACTCATATGCAAAAAAACAAAAAAAAAGGTTAAAATCCACTGTCCTGATATTGCTAACAGTGCTGAAGATTCATGCCAAAAATACTATAGGTTTAAAAAGGCCTATATGTTTGACTGTATAAATCAGTCTCGAAAACTGCAACTTATTAGGGAAGATGCTTATTTTGGCATTTTGAACCTCTTCCCCAGTCACTATTTAATGTTTTATGTCTTGGTGACACAGGCACACACCTGATTTTGTGGCATTGTTCACAACAGCAGCTTGTGTGGCATGAGTTTCCAGGATCACAGTCTTAAAACAGAAACAACTCCTCTGCTCAGTCAACTCATAGTGAGCAAGTTCCTTCAAAAACATCAGAAAGATTGCAGAAAAATTAGAATAGTAACTTGCAAAGTAGCTATGCTTGAAACGGGTCGATGAAACAGTTGATGTCCAATACTAAAACCCTCTGCATTATTCAAAACATTTTCACAAAATGCCTAACAGCAGCGGTTCCCCCACCTTCTAAACTATAGGTTGACCACAGTCAGCCATGAAAATGTATTGTGGAGTATCATGTGTCCATGCTAACATTTTTTTAAAGTGTAAAATCTACTACTCTTTTCCAGTTTTGTGGTTCAGTATCTCATGCCTATGCAAATTACAATCTTTATCTCTCTGTGTTGAGCTACGAGGTGGTATTTTTTTTCAAGAAAGTAGGGTTCGTGCTTGGTTTTCATCAATATAAACTAAATGAAGTGGATTCATACATCAAGAAAAACACAACTGAATGAAGGCAAAACATCAGAAAAATATTTAAAAGAATGTGTAAGAAAAATGCTAAAATAACCTTCAAGATAAGGCTTGTTTTTTCATCATGAATGATATGTTCTCTGATATACAAGACACCAGGAACTAGCCCCAAGATTTTTCATGCTTTCAAAAATGGGTAAGTACTCATCTTTTAATTCACTAGCCATTCTACTACATTTTTAGGCTTTACCATTCTTTGGCTCCTGCAGCAATACTAGGAACAGCCCAACCTGCAATACAGTTAATAATAACAGGCAAGGGCTCTGCTAATAAATGCTTAATTTTACAGACATGAGAATAGCCTGGGACTGTTATCCACCAGCAGGATCAGTGGAATCATGTCTGCACAATTAAGAGAGCCTCATGCAGGTGAGTGTGTTTTAGTCACTCTTTTGCTCCACATCATTCATAATATTGTAGAACCATATAAATATGGGGGAAAAGAGATAATAGAACAGAAGTAGGATTAAAAAAGCCTTCTTGACAATCAATCTCTCACTTTTTTCCCCCCTTTTAATTTTAAATAAAGCTGTCTGCAAATTTGAGCCTAGGGAGAACTTCATTAAAATCAATTAATCAGTCAGCTGCTCTGCTGAATAGCTTTATGGAGACAAAAAGTCAAAATCTGGTTTGGGAGCGAGTTGTGTGTGACTTATGCTCATTTTTTCCCCGAGGGCTGCAGCCTGACACCCATGTCCCACCTCAGCAGGTATACTGGCGGCCACTGGGCAAAGGCGGAAAGGGCCTGGCCTGCAGGCTGCTCGAGAAGGTCGGAACCCACCTGGCAGCGAGAAGACCCTGCCGCCAGGAGGCCTGGCCGGCCGCGCAGGTGCTGCAATCCTCTGGCTCCTCGCTAGGCACGTGAGGGCTGCGTCTGGTGGCTTCAGCTACCTTCAAGAAACCGTAACTGCCCCTCAGTTTAGCGACCTCGGCCAGAGCTGGCTGCTACCCTCCGCTATGGTGGAGGTGACGGCCGCATTAGGAACTCTCGGCGACCAGGAGAGGCCCCCCCCCACCTAATGCTAGTCACCTTCCCGGCCTCAGCACCTACCGCAGGAGCAACTCCCCTTAGTCGCGCCGAGCCGTTATAACAGCCCTTGGCCCCGCTACCGCCTGCGGGAGGCTGAGGAGGAAAGTCAGCGGCGGGGCGCGCGCGCCCTCTTTCCGCCCCCTCCCACCAACACTGCCCTGTGCCGGACGGCAGCTTCCGCCCCCCCCTCCCGGCGAGGAGTCGCGGGTGTCCCCACGGCGGCGGGCGTAGAGAGCGGCCCGCGTGCTCTGCTTCTCCCGCTGCCGGCAGCCGCCGCTGGGGCAGCACAGCTGTTACAGAGCCTCACTGGTCCCTCCTCCCAGCTGCGGCTGCCTCATCTCCCCCCACCCAGCCCGTCCCTCCCCTCCGCCGCTCCCGACGCTGCCGCCGCCGCCACCTCCTCCTCCCCACCCCCACCCTCTCTCTTTCGCTCCCCATCTCTCTCTCTCTCTCTCTCCGTCCCGTTCCCCCCTGCCCCCGCCTTTCCCCGCCCTGCAGCCGCCGGCCCTGGCAGAGCAGGCACCACCGGGGGATCTCGATGTAACACCATGACAGGCATCGCCGCCGCCTCCTTCTTCTCCAACGCCTGCAGGTTCGGGGGCTGCGGGCTGCACTTCCCAACCCTGGCAGAGCTCATCGAGCACATCGAGGACAACCACATCGGTAAGTGCCCGATGGAGCAGGGGCAGAGGCCGCGGCCGGGGCAGGGCAGGGCGGGCGGCGGGCGTCGTGGGGGCCGCGTGTGTGGAGAGGGGTGGAGGGAGCACAAGGTGCAGGGGGAGCTGAGGCGCGGCGGCGGCCGCCGGGGGAGGGAGGTTGGCGGGTGACGAGTGGCAGGAACAGTCCTGCGGGCGACGTGGAAGGCTCTTTGGGGAGGCGGCGTGCGGCACGGCGGCATGGGTGGATGCGGGGGAGGCGCGGAGCCCGCCGGCCCTGGCGAGGGGGAGTTAGTTTGCATTGGCAGGAGGGAGCGCAGAAGCCCAGAGGAGGCGGTGGAGGAGGTAGAAGGACGGGCATAGCACGCCGCCTGCTGCTTCCGCCCCGACTCTGGCTGTCAGGGCTCCGGGGAGGGAGGGAGCCGCCGCGGCGGCAGCCATTCCGCTTCCTCCTCCTCCTCCTCCTCCTCCCGCCGCCGCCACTGCGTCCTGTCAGCGCTGTTGCTAGGTGTGGTGGGGAGGCCGGGTCGCGCTCCGGCCGCACCGGCCGCCGCAGCGCAAGAGGCGCTTCTCGGCGGAGGGACGGCGTGAGGGAGGCCGGGGCCAGCGGCGCGGTGGGCGTGGAGAGAGGGCCCGGCGGGAGGCGGGCTAGGCGGCAACGGCGGCCCGCGCCGCTAGTGTAGCTCTGGGGACGGGCGGGCGGGAGGGAGGGAGGGAGGCGAAGGCAGCCGCGCCGGGACCCGCTGCCGTTAGCCGCGGAGGGCGGGCCGGGCAGTGCCGCGCTGGATCATCACCTGTAGACTCCCCGCGCAACGGCCGCTGCCCCTTCAGCCGCCCGTCCCGGCAACGCAGGGGCGGGGACGCCGCAGGACCTGCGGGCGGCGGGGCGATGACTCGTCAGTGCCTTCCCGGCGAGGGCGCCTCATGGGCTGCGGGTGGGCGGGAGCGTGCGCAGGGGCCGCCGGGGCCGCCCCTCGGCAGTGCGGGCGGTGCCCAGGGGAGGAGGGGGCGGCGCGGCTCCCGGCTGGCCGCGGGCTCCAACTTTTCCTCTTTCCTGCCTCCGGCGGGACCGGCCTGCCCGCGCCCACACAGGCCTGAGGCGTGCCGGCGTGGAGGGTCTGCGGGCTGGTACCGCGTCGCCCGCCACGGCTTGTAGTGAAGCGTCTCGTCGCTGCACCATCCCCAGCTGGGTACGGCCTCGGGCCTGACCCCGGCCCCGCTGTTGGTTTGCCGTCGTCCCCCACCTTTGGCCTCGGCAGGTGTGCTGCCATGACTTTTCGGCTGCTTTGCCTCTGAAACTTCTTGACTTTACTTTTTTGCTAATAAAATACTCTGCTTAAAGTCTCAGAGATCTAGTTAATTCTTTGAAACAGACAAAGTGTTAAGATCGGAGGAAAAAGATACGGACAGGAGACTCCTGTGTATCACTAGAAGTATGAGGAGACAACATGCTGCTGCAAAATGATGAAGACAGTGTGCATTTCAGTTTATTAAGTTTTAATAGGCAACCCTGAATACCTGAAAAAATCACTGAAGCTTAAATTGCAAATGTAATGTTACATTAATACAGTGTTATAGGTCAGCAAGATGAAAGATGTGGTTCTTATAATTGTCATGATCCCTAGTATGAGGTAACAAAATCACATACCGCAAAGCTGTGTAATTTATGGCTCGATGTGGTGCAAGCATACTGTTCTTATATTGTTGGGAGTTTTGTTGAATCTCAAATTCTTAGTTATTCCTACACTGTGCATGGCTTTACACCAGAAAAGCTCAAGGGAAATGAAAAATTTGTAAGTCATCTTGTGTGTCCCTCACATAGATTATCAGCTGCTAGGTGCCATAGCCCATAGCATGTCAGAAAAGATACAGTCCAGTCTGTGCGGTCTATGAATTGCTTTTCCTGATCAGTGATTCTGAAACTTCTCTGCAGAGAGGCGAACTTTATGCTGAAATGCTGTAATTTCTTAATAATTGTGTACTAAATTATGTAGCTAGTATTCATTATTGGTTTTTTCCTTATCTCAAAGTTAAAAGTATTACAAATTGAAGACACACATATGTTTAATTGAGCATGTCATTTGCCGAGACTTGCAGGACGCAACTGACATTGCATTGACCATGCAGTGTCACACTGCAGCTGACTGAGTGCAAACGGATAGGTTGGCGTAAGGTTGCTCATGCTTCATCTTTAATGTTTCACCTCAGTATGACAGCAGGTTAAACTCGACTTGCTTGTGAATATAAGATGCAGGTACATTATGTTACTCACCTAGATCAAGCACTGGAAAAATCAGTAGGGAGTTGCACTGGTAACACTGGTTATGGATGCCAGATCTCACATGGAGGCTCAGCTTTACATTTTGGGGCATGTGAGGGGCTCCTGGCAGAGGTAGAAAGATGAGGATCTGTGAAGTAAGTGCTCAGACAAAAGGTGATTAATCTTTCTGATGGCATTTGGGAAATAAAGAGGTAAACGTCTGAACAGGAGCTTATGTTGCAAGTACTTTCCCAGTAAGTCTGATGTAAACTGCCTCAAGTTTTTTCTTTCATACAGGTTTTTGTTTTCATACAGGTCTAGAAATGTGCACTGAAATTTATTGCTTTAAAAACTGACCATACCTTTTTGGCATATAGAGCAAAGAGTAACATGACATGTAAAAAATACATTACTTTAAATATTCCATGTGTGCTGCAGGAATGAAGAAAACTTGGTTGAGTTACGTTCCATTATTAAACTGAAGTGGGCAGTTGCTGGGCAGATGGATGTTACAGTGAAGATAACAAACTTGATACTGTGAACTGCTCTGTGTGGTTATGGTATAGGCTCTAGATGATCAGGCTGCTGCAGTGCTGCTGTTCAGCCACGTTTCATGGGATCAGCAGAGTCCTGGTAATAATTTAGTCACTTTTCAGCGCCGTATTTTGTCTCTAAAGAAGTAGGAACAAATATTTTATCAAGGTATCTTTTTTTGGTCATCCTTGCAAATAAAGGTCAATTTAGTATGTAAGGAAACAGTGTTGTGGCATTTTGGGAATAGAATATATTTGGCATTTGGGAGATTCTGTAGTTGCTTTCCTTACTCATAACACTCCTGAATAATCATATGGTAAGGAAATAATTAAATGTACAGAGGTTTGGGGTTTTTTTTTCCCCTACGTCTTGGTGCCCACCTGATAAATTACCAGTTACTTGAAAAAGTATCAGCACTAATAACCTGGGAAAGTTGTACCTATGGATGAAATACTCAACTCTGAGATGGTGCTGCATGTGCATCAGCACATCATCTGCCTTCCGGGTTTTGCATTTGTGTGTTGAAGAGTTGTGCAGCATTTGGTTAGCTTGGGAGCACTGCTCTGAGGTCTTTTGTAAGGGCCTACTTGTGTCCTTTGCATCGAGAACACGGTCTGCAGGAGGAGCTCTTGAAGTCTGTAGCAATGCTATCAAATGGTGTATTTACATTTTCTGTGGCTCACAGCTGAAAATAGACATTGGGTTAAAAGTGCTGATTAATAAATTCTTCTCTGTGACCTTTTTCTACCCAGACATTGTCCAAACAGCCTGATGTGCAGTTACCTTCTCTGGAAGTGTGCTGAGAAGGGGAGCTTTTAGTTTGTCTTGCTAGTCTGTCTCCCTACATGTTGGTTTTGGCTGCTCAGATCCTTTGCAAGTAGTTTGGTTGAGTTTTCTGATGTCTCTGGCCTGGGAGCAAAAGGCCTATTTTACTGCTATTTGCCAGATTCACACTGTAGAATGCAACGGACTTAATCCTGACAGTTCCTCAGAGTGCTGTCAAGAGAGGAGGGGGGAAAAAAAAAGGCAAAACCCAAACCAACACTGAACTGCTGAATATTCAGCTGTGGCAGGATAGCTTTTTTTTTTTCCCATTTTTGCAGTCCCGGTAGTGTAGGAATGGTAGTTAGGAATGGCACCTCTGGTTCCACAGAATGTTTCTGAAAGTCTTAACTTGGTATAAGTAATCTTCTGGGGCATTTTCTGCAGGTAATAGTTCAGAAGATCACACATGTTGGTTTCTGGGTTTCTTGGGAGGGCTTTCTGCTAGCCTCCCGTGATTTGATTCTTCCCCATCCTACCCATAGTTGAACTACATCCTTTAGAGAAAGGGGTGAAGCAGCTCCTAAAAGATAGTTGCTGATACAAAGTTTATTTTGACCATGTGGAGACTATATTCAAACAATCTCTTAGTCAGATTTAACACCATAATTTTTTGGTTTATATTTATAATAGAAGAATATTTTTAGTCACATGTGCAGATGAGGTTATTGCTTTATAGGCCAACATGTGCTCAGTTGGTTCAAGATGAGTACCAACATGCCGTATGTACCCGTGTAGCTCTGTGGCTGACGAGCAATCTTTCTCTGAGACTCATCTAGCATTGAGTAAATAGAAGTGAATGAAACGGATGTCTGAACATGGTGTGGTGGGCCCAGAGAAATAGAAGAGTAGATAGGAAGAGATATGATAGATAAATCTGAAGACACTCTTACCTTAGTGGAAGTAAAGTTTGTAATTTTATTGCAGTGAAACTGCGTGGTGGATTAACCCTGACTAAATGCCAGATGGCCACGAAGTCTTTTATCACTCCCCCGCCTAAACTGGACAGGAGAGAGACAAATACAACCAAGGGCTTGAGAGTCAGGATAAGGACAAGGAGATCGCTCAGCAGTTACCATCATGGGCAAACCAGACTCAACTTGGGGAGAACTGGTTTGATTTATTAACAGACTATCAAAACAGAGCAGGGAAATGAGAACTAAAAAACTCCTAAATCTCAAAACACCTACGTCCACCCCTCCCTTCTTCCCAGGTCCCTACCTCCTCCCTTCCCCATGGTGCAGGGGGACAGGGAATAGGGGTTTTGGTCAGTTCATTACAGATGGTCTTTGCCACTGCTTCCTCTCAGGGGGAGGCCTCCTCACATTTCCCGCTGCTACATTGTGGGATCCCTCTCACAGGAGATACTTCTCCACAAACTCCAAGGTGGGTCCTTCTTATGGGCTACAGTTCTTCACAAACTGCTCCAATGTGGGTCCCCCACAGGGTCACAAGTTCTGCCATCAAACCTGATCTGGCATGAGCTCTTCTCTCCATGGGTTTCCAGGTCCTGCCAGGAACTTGTTCCAGAATGAGCTTCCCACGGGGTCACAGCCTCCCTCAGGCATCCACCCACTTCAGCATGGTGTCCTCCACAGGCTGCAAGTGGATCTTTGCTCCCCCTTGGTCCTCCATGGCCTGCAAGGGGACAGCTGCCTCACCATGGTCTTCACCACAGGTCACAGGGGAGACTTTCTTTCAGGGCCGGAGCACCTTCCTTCTCCGCTGGCCTTGATGTCTGTGGAGATGTTATTCTCACTCCCCTCTGCTGCTGCTGCAGTTTAGCCACTGCACAGCAACTTCTTACTTTCAAATATATTATTCATAGAGATGTTACCTCAATTGTGAATTGGCTTAGCCTTGGTCAGCAGCGGGTCCATCTCAGAGCTCAGCGGGTCCAGACGGGAAGTTTCTAGGAGCTCTTTTTTAAAGAAGCCATGCCTGTAGCCTCCTAGTATCAAAACCTGGCCACACAAACCCACTACAAACTACTAGAAGAATTTGAAGGGGGGAAAAAAAAACCCCACAACTATCTGCTTATGCAGTAATTATACAAACTAGGATTATATGCTGTCACTGAACATTTCATCATAACATCATACAAAGTCCCAGTGTTGAATGGCTTCCAGTGAGGTATTGCTGTTGAAACTGGGAGCTATGATGCTTCTCATCAAAGCTGACCAATTCTCTAATGTTAGGATGGGTCCTGCATCAGAGCAGCACTTGCTGTGGGAGCAGAGGCAGCTGCTTTCCTGAGTGATAGGATTAGCAGAAAAAAACCACTTCTTCAATAAAAGAACAGTTGCAGAAGATAGACCAAAATCTTACATGTAATGTACTACCTATCTGGAAAGTTCAGATCATACAGAGAGGGAAAGAAGCTTCCGAAATTCCATGTCTGGTGGTAACTGACATCTGCTACTTTCAGTGACTTCAATTCTTATTTAATATTAAGCAGTCAAGAGGCCAGATTCCATAGCAAGGAGCTCGAGTGGTTTAATAATCCACTGCCAGAATGCATTTTCCTTTCAGTATTTTCTCAGAAATGCTAATATCACTTGTGCTATATCCTCACTTTAACAATAAATGGTATTAAAACACAAGGTGTCTGTGAGCACGTGCAAAAATGCCATTTGATATTGCTAAATATGCGCATTGCTCCCATCTCCTGTGTTGCCCAATGTTCCACCAGCATGTTGGATAAAGTGCAGTCAGACATGGATGACAGCTTCTATATTGATGCCTACAGTATGTTGTGTAAACAAGCATAAAAACAGGCAATCCTTTTATGTTGCAAAAGATGAGGATGAGAGGCTACACACCAGCATTTATGGAGGGCCTAGCAAACTTAAGTCTCTATGGAAAATTTTGTTTGCTTAAAGCTGAATTCTTAAGAAGAGTGTGAACATCGTTTAAGTGGTTACCATCATGTGACTCTGTTTTAGCATTTGGTCAATGTGTAATTTAATATTTGAAGATGAGACTGTTTTGAAGAGGTGGCATATTTTAATCAAAGGCTTTTTACACTGAGAGTGATGTACATGAGATGCTCTGCTCAGTGTCTGGAAATTGGAGGTTAGCTGCCAGTAATGTATGTGAATGTGTGGCATTGCAAAACAAATGAACAATTGCATATATTTACTTCAGCAGCAGTACTAATTATTGTCCATGGAAAACAACTTTATACATTTATGGCAACATTTATCTTCAATTCTTCCTCTGCCCAATACTTCTACGGCTGTAATTTTTGTTATTTATTGAAAATACATATCACAGTGGTGTGGAAGTTTGTATGTTCCAAGGGTGTTGGTTATCTGCTTTGCAAGTTAGTGTGATGAGGAAAGACCTTCTATTTCAAGAAGGCTTTTCTATCAAATAGAGTTGTTTTTAACAACAGTTTTAATCAGCACTTTTTTTCCCTGCTTGTAATCTTCATCAGAGCGGGTTTTTTAATTATTTTCCAATTCCAAGTCTGGTGTCCTTTGTGCTTTGGTTTTGAATTTAAATTGTAATAAATTTAAGTGCAACATTTGTCATGAATTCCGGGTTATACTAATCATATAGAGGTAACTGGAATTGCCATTAAACTAACTAAAATATGGGTTTTGATACTTCTGCAACATGAAATTTGATCTTGTTCTGAGATTACGCAAGTACATTGAGGCTAAGACATAAAGTGTTTTAATGATGTAAAACTTGAGTGGTATGTTTTCTAGGAATAAAGAACGTGAACATGCTGAAAGCTGATTTTTTTTTTTTCCCCTTTTTAAGATCGAAGGCCTCACATAAAGCTAATAGAGGTCTTTCCTCTTTCCTCTGCTGGCTTGAATGGCTTTGAGTAAGGCCTGTTGCAGAGTCATGTCCCTACCTTTGGCAGGGATTGCTCCTCTTGTAGGCCAGCAGATCTACACCAATACAAGTCAGGAAATAAAAAACTGAGGAAACATCAGGTAACTTGTAGCAGTACTGTTTTACTTCACTTATCTAGGATATACTTACTTTTGGGGAGAAATTCATAGTGATTACCGTGTCTACTCTTCAGGGCATGAGAGGATGTTTTCATAGCTAACATGCAGTCCTTACAAGAACTGTAAAATAATCAGGTGTCTACCAGTCAAATTATCTTTTTTTCCCACTTATTAATTTATTGGGGAATGTTAAAAGGCCAGGATTTGTATAATAAAAAATAATTTGAGGAAGAGATAACTCTAGAAGTTGAAGAAAAATATCTGTTCAATCTGGAGACCATCTTTATTACCATTACTTCCTCTTATATTTTATAATGCAAATACGAACAAGAAATCAGAAATATTGAGATTTTTGTGTCAGTCCGCAGAATAATGCAAAAGAAATAAGTACTGGAGGCCAGCTGGTTGCAGTGTATTCTTTATGTTGCTCCTGAACCTGAGGTGGGTTTTTTAATAATTCTTTTTCTTGTATAAGCTGTGTTTCACTGAGAATTTTATTTGTCCCCAGTAACCACCAGTAATTAAAAATTTGGATAATAAAGTGACTATATACACTTTGAGACAGGCAGTGTTAATTTAAAATGATGATGATTAGAGAATTGATTTGATAAATCATCTGTGTTTAACAAAAAAGAGTCCTTGGTTTTTAAGGGACTGTCTCGGTGAATAATTTCACAATTAAAATTTAACAACGAATTCGTGTTACTCAGTGTTTAATTCTATCTTGAGACTTTTGGAAATGCTTTGAAGGAATACATATGGTTTATTATACTTCTCTTTAGGTACAAGAGGCCGTAGCAACATTCTGATCTGTAGAACAGAGTAAATATTCCAGCTTATGTTTTAATGATTTTCTGTTCTATTAATATTTGAGCTTTTCACCCTAAATTCTTAGGAGATTCCTTCATAACTGTGTTATAATAAGTAAGGGGAATGGATTTTATCACTAGGGATGCTGATGATGGCGTGGTGCTTTTATGTCTCTGATGAGTGCCTAGGATGGAGCACATTACTAATGCACAGTTTCATTAAAGAATTAATTGACTAAAATACATGTGTTATATATCTTTATGTTGCATCTTATGTTACAAAAGATAGAGTAGACATAGAAGAAGAAGTTTATCACTTTAAGGGGGAAAAAAAAAGGGATTTTGAAGCCAGGCTGATCAGTTCTCTATGGTCAAAAAGATTAGAATGCAATTGTGGATTAATTTTGAAATATTTCTTCTGATTTTGAGGAAGCTTTCACTGTGTGCTAATAGATGCTTACTTATTTTTTAAGAGTTCTTTGTGAAAAGCCAAGCACTTTCATTTTTAAATGTTGGCATTGCTGAAACAGCTCCAATAAAATATCTTTTTTAATTTAGAAAATATTTGGATACTTCTGAGATTTCCCCATACTTTTTCTTTTTTTTTTCCCCAAAAAAACTACTTTGTCACACAAATGTTTCTATTCCTTCTAGAAATTAATTTTTGACCAAACATATTTTTGCAGATAGTAAATATTCATTTGGATAAATATAGAACTGCTGAATATCGAAGTATGCTATGAAAAGGGGAAATAGATGTAAAGCATCACTTTCTTCAGCAGTGTGTAATGTAATCACTATCTTACTTTCTGGGAGTTATCCGAATAAAAGCAAGTGGAGCTGTAACCCGGAAACTGGGAGGTAGTACATTCAAGACTCAAGAGATCCAGTTTCACTGCTATATGAGATTGGCACAGGCACATGAATGTGAAATCAGCCCCCTATGGGTAGATGACAGTGACGTGCAGTGAAGAAACCAACACTATGTCATTATTTCAGTCACTTATTTTGATGCAGTCCAGCTGCATATCTTCATCAATGTGTGTGTGTATTAGTGTTATGGGAGTGACATCAAAATCCATTGAAAGGCTTCATGTAGACTTGGGATGCTTGCCTGCTTGCAGGTGGAGGCTGCATAGAAAATTACTGAAGTTTACTCTTGCTTCTGTTGTCTTCAGACCAAAGGGCTGCACAGAGGGAGGGGGAAAGTAAGTGCAATTCTAAGGAAAACCCTAAATAACTGGTTTTCCCCATAAATTTCTTTGGGCCATATTGAAAGACCTTCCTGATTCACTAAATGAGCTCTGAGGTTCAGGTCCACCTCTGGCCTGGCCAACCTGGCACCTCTTCCATCACTATTTCAGGATGGGAATTTGAAGTGCATAGAAGGGAGATGAAAGGGAAGGGCAAGATGGAGGCGACCACGCAGACCCAGCAGCCAGGAAAAGACAGAAGGAGGAATGCCAGAGCAGAGACACCCCTGTAGCCTGCGACGAGAAGCAGAGACCCCGTGACAGAGGGGGTGAGAACTGGAGACTCTGAGTAAGAGGGCGCAAGCAGTGTAGACCTCAACCCAGAGAAGATGAACTGGGGATGCAGCGTCCTGTTGGAGTGGCCTGTGCGGTGCTGCCCAGTGTGTGGGAGACCCCAAGCTGGAGCAAGGGAGGGCTGGCGAGGAGCAATTCTACTCAGGAGTGTGATAAGTGGCAAGAGACATCAGGCAAGGGCTGACTGCTCCCCCCATTCCCTGCCCCCGGTACTGCTTATGGAGAGAGGAGGTAATGATACTGGGAGAGAGAATGGGTGAGGGAAAGGTGATCTTAAAGGGCTGGTTGCACTTCCATCATCTGCTTTACTCTGTATTATTTTTCTGTTGGATATTTCTGTTTGTAATGTTTCGGTTGGAGGGGGAATAAATTAAGTTTCCTTTCCTTCCTCAAGCTGAGTAGCCTTGTCTGTTTTGTCTGGGATCATAAGCAGCAATTAAGCCATCCCTGTCCTCCAGGATCTGTGGCACTTAAGCCTAGTCATGGTCTTTTGTCCCTGGATGGGCCTAAACCAGTGTTACCTTTGTATTTCAAACTGGAGAAACACCAGATTTCAGGTTGAGGAGACTTGGTTTGCACATATTCATAGAATCATAGAATGGTAGAGGTTGGAAGGGACCTTTAGAGATCATCTAGTCCACCCCCCCTGCAGAAGCGGGTTCACCTAGATCAGGTTGCATAGGAACATGTCCAGGCAGGTCTTGAAGACCTCCAAGGAAGGAGACTCCACAACCTCTCTGGGCAGCCTGTGCCAGGGCTCCCTCACCTGAACAGTGAAATAGTTTTTCTTATGTTTAAGTGGAACTTTTTGTGTTCCAGCTTCATCCCATTACCCCTTGACCTGTTGCTAGATATAATAGAAAAAAGAGATGTCCCAACCTCCTGACACCAACGATTTAGATATTTTAAATGTTAATAAGATCTCCCCTCGGTCTCCTCTTTTCTAGACTAAACAGTTCTAGTTCCCACCGACTTTCCTCCTACAAAAGATGCTCCAGTCCCCTGATCATCTTGGTGGCCCTGCACTGGCCTCTCTCCAGAAGTTCTCTCACCCTCTTGAGCTGAGGAGCCCAGAACTGGACACAGGACTCCAGATGAGGCCTCAGTAGGGAGAAGAACCTCCCTTGACCTGCTGGCCACACTCTTCTTGATGCATCCCAAGATGCCATTGGCCTTCTTGGCCATGAAGTGCTGCAGTTACCTCCTAATTCAAGAGCAAATATACAGGCCATCCACTTTCTCTTATCTCATTTTGGGGTTAAGTGCTCAGCATTGCTTATGCAGTCAGCTTGGGACGTGTAGCTCGTGATGCAGACCTCATAAATAATACCAAAACTATCTTCAATACACTGCTTGCAAAGTCCTTATCTAATTTATCTTGAATAACCTCTCTTGTTCATATAAGTAAGCAGTTACTCATATAATTTCTGTAAGTTATTGGAACTACCTTTTCAAGCAGTCTTAATTCTTCTTAGTATTTTGAATTTCCCTTCTCTGCAGGTGATCAGCCATGCTACTTTTTAACTTTTTATGTAGGTTATACTCCTTAAGAGCAGTATTAATGATCTGCATGTAGATAACTTTCCACTGTATTTTCATTCTGAATCAGAACTTTCCATAGCTGAGACTTGAAGTTTTTTCCTTGACTTTGCTGCTCAGGATGCTGAGAATTGAATTGAATACTCAATCCAAAGGGTAGGGTTCAAAGCACTGCTTCTTAGTTACTGACTGTGTATACTGAAGTACTTCTGGTGAAGAAGTAAGCAATCTCTTTTTCAGATATGACATATCCTCTTCCTGTGCTTCCAAGAATACAGTAGACTTTCTCTTAAGGTCAGCTTTAAAGCCATCCTGTTTGGAATCTTTGCATTTGTTAAAAGTTAGGCTGGTGGCCCATCCCTTCTAAACAAACATTGTTTTGGTGCTGTTGCAGCAGAACTGCTTTTTTTACTTCCCTTTCCCGCCTCCCAGTGGTTCCACCACAAAACAGATCTCTTTTTCAAGATCATAAAATTCTTCTGTTCTAGGTACCCTTTGGGTGCCTTTTACTTTGTTGTTGTGAGAAGAACAGACTTCTTAATAATAGCTTTTCTGACAGGCAATCTGCAACTATTTTTGCGACTGTCTTTGCAGACCTCCTTTTACTGAGTTGTTCACTGGTTTACTCAGTATAAGCCCATTGCGGCTTCCCACCTCTGGGGTTAAGCAGTTGGACACCTTACATGATGATAGTTCTTGGAATCCAGTAGGTAGGGCTAATGACAAGACCTAGGAAGGCGAGGTTGTTGGTTTGTGGGTTTGTTTGGTTTTTTGCCTTGACTTTTTACTAAGAGCAGAACATAAGCCTGAAGACCATTACCAGAAGGTTTCACGTTTGTATTTGGATAGATGTTAATCTGATTTGGATTCCTTTCTAAGCATCTGAGAGCACAAATTGACAGCCCTCCATTTTAAAACAATGCACCAAGTTGGACTTCTCTGTATTGTGTATTTTGAGCCCCAAAGTGTCTCACAGTGTGGCAAGGGAGATCTGCTTTCTCTGTTACTATTTTTGCTATGCAATGGAGTATCATATGTTGTTGATTGTTAGGTTGATGAAGCTGAAGTCTCATAGACCAACATCTCCTTGCTCTATAGAAGTTGATGCTGGAGTGTCATGGCTATGCAGAACGACACCTGTGGAAAAGGATTCCTACTAACAAAACAGCTAGTGAGTAATCATATCCTGAGCAGTATGAGTGTGGGCAGAACAACATACTGCCACTTTTAGTTAAGTGTATATCCATGGGACTTCAACAAAACAGGAGCTTTTCTGCATCGTGTCTCGTAGAACCTAATGTGCTGTCTGATGCCGATGTACTATTTGATGCCTCCAGCAGCATAGGTGATTGCTGGGCTCTGCATCCCTTTCCTTGCTTTACTTACAACAATCTGGCTTTCATATATCCATAGATACTCTCAGTTCTCTTTACTTTGAGAGGAGAGAACTAGTGATTTGGAGGACGACAACACATATCTTAGTTTTTGCACAATCAGCATAAGAGACTTTTCTTGAAGGGTTGGTATTTGAGAAGTACTGAACTCTTCCCTATCTAGAAAACTAACTGATGATCTTTTGCACTGTCTCCTTTTGGTGTACCCAGTGCTTTTTAAAATTGACATATATGGTTTAGTTAAACAAAACTGATGGATTGTTACATGGAAAACCTGTAGAACTTAACACTGACTAAACTGAGCTTGACAGCTCTTTCTACCCAATGGCCTGAGAAAAGACATGGTAGTGAGAGGTTGATCTGTGTAGGGGGAGCTCCATCCTCTCTTTGTGGATGCTGTTTCTGGAGATGGCATGGTGGAGAACACAGCTATTTCTGTGCTATAGCACGTATTTGGGTACATTGTACTTCTAATGATTTGATGGGTTTGTTAATACAGAAAGAACTTGCTTAGCTAGCTGTAGTTTTGGTTTTATTGCTTAGGATATGTTGTAATACGAAAGACACCAGTAACGATGGTGTGACTTCACAGGAATGGTTTGAATAACACATTGGCAGGCTTGGGGAGATGCAAGCTAGTGAATCTCTTCGTTGGAGGAGAACAGAGAAAAGCCTTTAAGTTTTCCTTCCACAAAAATGCAGTAATAATGAGATGATGTTGCATTCAAGTACTCCGATAATCACAGTGATGGTCACAGTTCAAAGAGTTAGATAAGCAGCATAGTGGCTTGTGGTATTTTAATGTTTGTTTGGGGCTTGAATTTGAGGACAGATTGTGGGCATTTCCTGAGAAGGAACAAGTTCCTACACATTTTGTGATCTGTGGGTGTCATGTGAATGAGTGTGTGTATGTGGTTGGCGGATTTTTATCAGTTCCACTTTTGAGGGAATTCCTTATACAAAGGCCTTCTGATAAGGAGTAAAGATTTTCAGATAAATATAATCTTTTGCTGATGTACACTTGTGGTGTCAGCTTAATGCTACTATTTTGAACTGTATATAGAGGAGGGAAAACAGCGTTCTTTGTCTCCTGCATGTGGGTTACCACCAGTGCACTCTATAGCTAGTTGCGAGTACAAGGTGTTGCAATTAAGTGTTCCTTTTCAGCATATATCCAGTGTTCACAAAGAACTGAACATGACAAAAATGACTCTTAAAAATCAGCAATACTTTACCAGAGAGGGATTTCTGCATTGTTTATGACTTCCACCATGTCTTCTCTCCACTCAGCTTTAAATTTAGATGGTTTAGGTTGAGTACTCGGAATCCTGTATTTTTCTTTGCCATTTTCCACTGCTTTAGCTGAATATATGTGAACAGGTAAAGCATGGCCTGTAAGAGATAGCAAACACGTTCCTGTGTATATATGGATCACAGAGGAAAAAAAAATTATTAAATACAGTGTAGAGGTGGGATGTGCATGGTTTTATCTTTATGCAACTGTGAGCCAGCATTACAGGTGCAGATTCTGTCTAGCTGAATGAGGGAAATAAGAACAATTTTTGCAAAGCAGAATGGAATAAGATCCAGACTTACTTTTGTCTACACAGTGCTAATAGATCTGAGGTTTTATAAGATTTGTGCTACCTGATTTGCTATCTGATCTCCTTCATGGATATTTAATTTGGTGTAGTAGATTTTGAACTTTTGCTTCAGATGTGATATTGTAAAAGAGAAAATAATAAAACGCCAATTCTGTATGGTGGTGTTTGGTGTTGTGCTTGGGAGTCTGGAAGTTTTTTTGTTGGTTGTTTTTTTGAAAGATCTTCCATCTTCCACTTGTCTGTGAAGTCTTTCAGCTGATGAAAATCTTAATTCTCTGCATTCTTGCATTTGGGCATGTTACTTGTGGTGGTTTAGCCCTGGCTGAGTGTCAAGTGCCCACCTCCTAAACTGAACAGGGGAGAGAAAAATATCATGAGAGGTTTGTGAATTGAGATAAGGACGGGGAGATCACTCAGCAATTAGCATGACAGACAAAACAGACTCAACCTGGGGAGAAAAAGGTTTGATTTATTAATAAACTATAACAACAGGGAGATGAGAAATAAAACCATATCTTAAAACATCTCCCCTCACTCCTCCTTCTTCCCAGGACTCTCCTTCATTCTCCCCCAGGAGCGCAGAGGATGAGGGATGGGGGCTGTAGTCAGTTCATAACAGATGGACTTTACCTCTGCTTCGTCTCAGGAGGAGGCCTCCTCACACTTCCCACTGCTACAGTGTGGGGTCCCTCCCACAGGAGATTGTCTTCCACAAACTTGTCCAACATGGGTTGTTCCCATGGGCTACAATTCATTACGAACTACTCCAGCATGGGGCCTTCCATGGGGGCAGCTCCTCACACCCTGCCCCTGCCTATTCTCCACAGCGAGAATAGTCCTTCAGGAACTGCCTGCTCCTATGTGAGTTCCTCACAGGATCATAAGTCCTGACAGCAACCTGCTCTTTGGCCTGTGCTTCTCTCTCCCCTCAGGCTCCCAGGTCTTACCAGGAACTTGCTCCAATATGGGCTTCCCGCAGGGCCTCCTTCAAGCATACATCCGCTCTGGCATGGGGTCCTAAGCGGGCTGTGAGTGGATGTCTGCTCCCCGGTGGCCTCCATGGACTGCAGGGGCACAGCTGTCTCACCATGGTCTTTACCACAGGTCCCAGGGGGATCTTTCTTTCAGGGCCTGAGCACCTCCTTGCCCTTCTTCTCCACTGACCTTGGTGTCTGTGGAAGTGCTTTCACATTTTCACTCCCTGTTGCTGCTGCAGTTGAGCAACTGCACAGCAACTTCTTCCCCTTCTCCTGTACATTATTCACAGAGTTGTTTCCTCAGTCACTTAATTGGCTAGGACTTGGTCAGGTGTGGGGTCCATCTTAGAATTGACTGACATTAGCCCTGTCAGCTACAAGAGAAGCTTCTGGCAGCTCTTTTTTTAAAGAAACCACCCCTGTAGGCCCCCTGCTACCAAAAACCTGGCCCAGGTAAAACCACAACATGACTGTAGAAGTGAAAGTGTTCCAGATCTTGGCCTGATTCATGAACATTCACCTTGATTTAGGTAGGAGGAGGAAGGGAATACTTCACTATGAAAGAAAATGTTTGAGCTTCTCAGTAATAAAGTAAATATACCTTGCACTTAAGAAGGAAAAGTGTTTGGTGGATAACAATGGTAGAATTGTAGTTCAATTGATGGACTGTAATAATATACATTCATGTTTGACAATGTGTCTCTTCCATTTAGAAGTGAATGCAGGGATTGCACGGTTCTCTGTGTTGCTGAGCCAACTTGGGGAGGTGGAACCAGTCCTGAGCTGGTGGCTGGGTTGGGTCTTCTCCTTACAGGAATTGTTGTGAGATGCCACAGAGGTGCGTGGGCTGGAAGGATTTGTGCACTGAGGACATAATGAGGTAACTTGCACCTGTCAGAAGAAAAACCTTTGAATGATTCCAGATGCTTTTAGATCGCATGTGGGATGATTTCTCTGCTGAAAATAGCTCAAGGATCATATTGGGAGATGTAGACTCATAAATAAGCCTACATATAAATACATAAAACCAAATGTATACATACATGACTGACATTTACACTTCTTTTGTCTGTGTGTAAATATGTTACATGTAAATAGATACTTTGGTTTCCTTTAGAGTTGGAAACTGATGTCCAGTTTCCTTTTCAAGGAGATGAGATCACAGAATTCAATGAGGGTTATACTCTAGAGAGAGTAGATAAATACCTTCTATTTCTGATTGCTTTTTTTTTTTTAACAGATGTTTACAACAACTAAACTCTTACCATTATTTTCCTCTATCACACCTATTGTGCTGCTATGGCTTTGATAACTATCTCCACTGTGGAGAAAATCTTAAGTGATCCAAATATGTGAGTAGGTGAGATGAACCATCAATATTTATCCCAGCAGCAAAGTGTTGTGTCTGTGAGCTTTAATTTCAAAACAGTGTCTGTGAGACCATTTCTTAAACCAAGGTTTATTAAGTGCTCCAAGGACTTATTTTTATTAGTTACCCTATTTATTTATTGTTGTCTTTTGAATTTTTTATTTTTATATTTATTTCTTGTTCATGGGGGTTTTTTCTTTATTTTTTGGTTTTCCTGTTCTAAAGTTTATCTGGTTAGAGCTTTTGATGTGGCAGATGTCGAATAACTGTACTATGCATTGTCTACAGTAGGACTTAACGATTCACTTAAATGTAGCATTAATTCATTGACTTTTTGGCATTGGTAACCAGAAGCTGTGTATAAATAGTACTTCAGCCTGGCTTGGAGGGAAAAATAAAAGTCATACCCTGAAGGGGATGGAGAGTATGAGAGAGACGTTATAGCACATAAGCATTGTGGAGAACAGCAGAGTATTGTATCCAGTGAGTAAAACTTAGTGGTATAGTTGTCAGGCGTGCGCTGAAGGCAGGGATGCACAATTTCAAGAGGGATGATGCACTCAGAGGAGTGCAAAAATGGCTATGAGCTAGAAGTTAGTAAGGGAAACCACCTTTCTGCCTCTTTTTTTTTCTTCTTTGAAGTGATGGGATCACCAAGTGAGGGAGAGATCATGGAATCATAGAATGGTAGGAGTTGGAAGGGACCTTTAGAGATCATCTAGTCCAACCCCCCTGCAGAAGCAAGTCCACCTAGGAATATATCACACAGGTCGCATAGGAACATGTCCAGGCAGGTCTTGAAGACCTCCAAGGAAGAAGACTCCACAACCCCTCTGGGCAGCTTGTGCCACTGCTCCCTCACCTGAACAGTGAAATAGTTTTTCTTATGTTTAAGTGGAACTTTTTGTGTTCCAGCTTCATCCCGTTACCCCTTGTCCTGTTGCTAGATACAATAGAAAAAAGAGATGTCCCAACCTCCTGACACCAACGATTTAGATATTTTAAATGTTAATAAGATCTCCCCTCAGTCTCCTCTTTTCTAGACTAAACAGTCCTAGTTCCCACCGACTTTCCTCCTATGAGAGATGCTCCAGTCCCCTGATCATCTTGGTGGCCCTGCACTGGACTCTCTCCAGAAGTTCTCTCACTCTCTTGAGCTGAGGAGCCCAGAACTGGACACAGGACTCCAGATGAGGCCTCAGCAGGGCAGAGTAGAGGGGAAGCAGAACCTCCCGTGACCTGCTGGCCACACTCCTCTTGATGCATCCCAAGATGCCATGGCCACGAGGGCACATTGCTGGCTCAGGATTAGTTTATTTTCAATCAGGACTCCCAGGTCTCTCTCTACAGAGCTGCTCTGCAGCAGTTCGACCCCCAGCCTGTACTGGTGCATGGGGTTGTTCCTTTCCAGATGCAGGACTCTGCACTTGTCCTTGTTGAACCTCATGAGGTTCCTCTCTGCCCAACTCTCAGGCCAGTCGAGATCCTGCTAAATGGCAGCACAGCCTTCTGGGGAATCGGCCAGTGCTCCTAGTTTGATGTCATCAGTGCACTTGCTGAGGGTACACTCTGTCCCCTCCTCCAGGTCGTTGATGAAGATGTTGAACAAGACTGGCCCCAGAACCAGTCCCTGTGGAGTTCTACTGGCCACAGGCCTCCAACGCCACTCTGTGCCATTGATCACCACCCTCTGGGCTCTGTCATTCAGCCAGCTCTCAGTCTACCTCACTGTCCACTCATCCAAGCCACACTGCTTGAGCTTTCTGATGAGGATGTTATGGGAGACAGTGTCCAAAGCCTTGCTGAAGTCAAGGTAGATGACATCTGCTGCTCTCCCCTCATCTAGCCAGCCAGTTATGCCCTTATAGAAGGCTAGATGGAGACCTTAGATCATAGAATCATAGAATATTAGGGGCTGGAAGAGACCTTTAGAGATCATTTAGTCCAACCTCCCTTCTCAAGCACGTCCACCTAGATCGGGTCACACAGGAATGCATCCAGGTGGGTCTTGAAGACCTCCAAGGAAGGAGACTCCATAACCTCCCTGGGCAGCCTGTGCCAGGGCTCCCTCACCTGAACAGTAAAATAATTTTTTCTTATGAATAACAAGGTGCTGTTTCCGAACTCTCTTGCTAGAGTTGGAGAAGTACTTTATCTCTTTTGTAGTCATCTGGGATTATATTTAACTTTGTATTGAGTAACAAAAATGTAGTGCTCCCAGGTTGTCTTTGCAGAAAGAGAAAAACTGAAAAGAAATAAGAAAGAACTCATGAGTAAAATGCAAGCAATAGTTGGGCTGATACTGTAGATGGAATGCTCTTTTCTGCAGTTTGCAAGCCTTCTTCCTCTCTTCTATTTTGTTTTTATTTTTCATGTCTCACATATCCTGTCCTTTATAAACTCAAAAAGTTGAGCTAAATCAAGTGTTTGGTGCTGGGGTAAAGGATTAGATTTGCTAGAATGAATTGGCCAGTTCTTTTAAAACAGAGCTGTATAAAAAGATTACTGAATGATTGCTTTTTCACACAGAAAGTAGTGCTATATTAAGTTGTAAAATCAGGAAGGATCAAAGTAGGTGCTGAAGAGCAGCTTGTCCCTTAATAAGTGTCACTTGTCTCATCCTTATACTCTTTTAGTGTCCTTATCCCCTATTTGCTTTTCTTAGATGGGGTAGCTGGAAAGGAGTGTGCCTGTGATGGTTGGTTAATTTAAAGAGAAACTACTTAGTTTAAATCAGTTTATCTACTGCCTACAAAAGAAACTGTGGCAGAAATCACAGGCTATGGAGGTGCTGTAGTTTCTGTGAATCAAAACCATATTGTCGTATGGTCTAAGCCCACCTTGTAGAGACTGAAACTGCCATGAAGACTGCTCATACTTTTCTCTTCTGCCTCCCCCCTCCACCTGAACCCTACCCACTCTCATCTTCTGTTGGGAGCATGAATGGTGACATCTGAGGTTGTCTTCATCATGACTTGGAGCAATGTTTCTGGGTCACCATTCTGTTCTTGAGCAGCACATACAGTCACAGGTGTGTGGGTTTGGGAGGTATTTTTTCTTCTCTTAAATCTAGAGAGATTTGTGTGTAAGATAACACATTAAAGAGCTTTGCAGGGTCACCTGTGTGGTTATAACCAAGTTTTTATATAAACTTCACTTGTGCCCTCTGTCAGTCCAGGACAAGGGGTAATGGCAAAAAGGTGGAACACAAAAGAAAAACTCTTTTACTGTAAGGGTGATGGAGCACTGGCACAGGCTGCCCAGGGAGGGTTTGGAGTCGTCTTCTCTGGAGGTTTTCAAAACCTGCCTGGATGCGTTCCTGTGTGATCCGGTCAAGGTGGATCTGTTTGTAGCAGGGAGTTTGTACTAGATGATCTCTAAAGGTCCCTTCCAACCCCAACCATTCTGAGATTCTGTTACTTATTTCACACAAACACTAATATCTGAAGACCAAAAGAGGATTTTCTCTTGACTCATAGGTCATGTTAAAGGTAAACGTTGTCGCTGGTATTAGAGGGCTAGAGTGAGAGTTGTGTTACCTTGACTGTATTTACCTCCCAAATGAGAACAGCATTTTGGTTTCATTCTGTTGGCTATAGCTGCTTACAACAGAACTATTTTCTCCCATAATTCACTGGGAGAGTTAGGAACTTTTATTAATTTTTGTACTAATTTGTTCTCTTTTTCCCCCAGCATGTTTTCTTTCCTCCTCTTGAGTTTGCTGCTGTCACCCTTAGCTGCTCTCACTCCATTGGTTGGTCCTTAATCCTTTTTTGTCTTGGATTGTGCCTTGTTCTGTACAGGACTGAATGAGATTTGCAGGTCACCAAAGTGCACAAGCAATTGTCTCATAATTTATAAGTGGTTTTGCTTGTTTTAAAACACATTCTCAGGTCGCCTATTAAGAATATAAAGTTTTAAAAACCAATTTTCTGTGTTGTTTACAAGTCTAATTTCAATTTCCTGTCTAAATCTGGGCTAGTTCTTATCTTTCTTTTTATATTTTCTATTTCAGTGGCAAGCATACTAAGTCTTGCACTCCTCTCTGTTGCATATGAAACTCAAGAAGGAACTTTTAACTTGACCTGCTTTGGTCCTTAAGAGTGTGATGAGGGGTAATAAAACGTTTTTCAAATTAACTTTAATGTCTGTCATTGTTGTAAGTATACTGAATTGAATGCTGGTGCTAAGCATATGTGAGAGGCAGTTATACATGTACTGCTATGGACTTGAGGTGTGACTTTCCTCAGAAGAAAACAATTTTTTTCTGTAAAAGTTGAGACACTGGTTAGTTTTAAGGTATTTTAATTTTCTCAAAATTGGAGACCCTAGTGCATCATGCAGTTTAAATAAGTGCTCTCAATTTTAAGAGTCCCTGCAGCATCCCACCTAAGGCTGAACAATTCCTTTGAGACAGTTTCTGTGAGACTATTAATTTCTATTCAGGTCTCTGTACAGAAGTAATCGGGGCTATTGGTTCCCTATCTTCATTCAACTGGTTTCTGTTGATTTTTAATTTTCATTTGTTTAAAATGTTTGTTTCTGATGAATTTTCTTGGCAATGAACGTGCATATGGTGTAGGATAACTTTCTGTGCAGTCTTGCCTTTGTTTTGTTTACATAGTTTTATTCTGTAGCAAATATTTCTAGTGTTACTTGTAAACGCGTCTTTTCTCCAGGAATTTTGTATGTTGCATTAGAGTCAATTATTTTAGTTCTCAACTGCAAATGTCCTGCTGGTTCAATGACTGCTTTATCTCTTTCAGTCACTGTCCTGGCTATGAGCTCCTGACCTGTTGTGAGATTAGAGTCCAGTTAGCTAATGATCTTTCAACACACAGGTGTTATACCACATACACTGATGGTATATTTATTGGTAAATCATGCAGTGAATGATGTAGGTCTTTCAGTTTTTTTTTTTTTTTTAGGATTCCACATAAAAATACAGTTTGGAAAAATCTGGTTGTTAGCTGTCCATTCAGAGAGAGTCATAAGATCAGAGAGTATTTTGCTGTGTGTTTAATTATAGTACCACACGGTCAAATAAAATGACTGTTTCACAGCAGTGGATTGTTGGAACCTAGTGTGACTGACCTTTGCTTTCAGACTGTAAAAGTTACTAAAAATATATGTTAGAAGAGATCAGTATTGATTTTATGTAAATATACTATACTAAATGGGTTTCTGGAAAAATTTCCAAACAAAAATAAAATAGAGAATCTCAAGAGTTTTACAAAAGTCTGGATTACTCTCCTTGTCTCTCCCACCAGAAATTAGATCTGGATAGAACAGCAGATGTGCAGCATGAGAGTGAAGGATCAGTAAAGTAAGGTCTAGAGCTAATGCTGCATCAGGCTTTGCTGAAGAAGACCAGCTTGTATGTAATCAAGATGCATCTCCAGATACGAGCTATATTTTAGAAAATGGACTCTGGCTAATGTTTGTCAGGCACATATAGAAAATCTTTTAAGTGGTGAGGAAGCTGGCAGGAGTTGGCATGGGAGGATGAAGTATTCTTGCATATGTCATCCTGGGTTTCCCTTCCTTCCTAGCCTTGATCAAGCCCAAAACTACTTTCAGCTCTGTCACAGACCTATGATTTTGAGGTGGAGCCGGCTTTTTGATAGGGAATGATTTGTGTTTAATAGAGATATAAACATTTTTACTGATTGTGCCTTCTCAGTACTCATCTGTTATGCTTATCTCTTTCTTAGAAAGTAGTCTACTTCAGCTTTTGGGATTTGACATCACTAAAGCTTGCAACCTGGAGCTGTAGAGAGGAGGGATTTATATCCTGTCTAAAATTAAGTAGCAACTCTAATCTGGATAGAAAAGATAATCCTTAACAGGCTTGTAATTAACTGTATTTAAAAACTGTGCAATGGAGGAAGAAAGTGCATCTACTTTCTTTAAAAATTTACCAGGGTAAAACCTTAAAAGATGTTTGATTTATGCTAAATTGTCCATTTTGCACTAGTGTAGCTGATGTCATGCAAATTCTGATCATGTAAATGTGCTGGACCAGCACATGTATGTCACAATAAGCTATCCAAGCACCTGCCTGCATCAGCATAGAAAATAAAATCTCACCCTATTGTCAACCACAAGTGTGTGGATATTCTGTAGATATAAATCTTGTGTTCGAACCTAGTGTCCTTCTTGTGATGATTAAGGAGGAAGGGTGGTGTTTTCTACTAGAAAATACTCTCAACTAAAAAAGTTAATTCTCATACTTGTTTTTTGCTGAAGGTGCACCGCATCTATTCTCACCTTCCTGTTGACATTTGGTTAAGTAGTAATCAGTCTGATGTAATGCAAATATTGTAAAACAATGTCTTTTAATGTCCTTCACTGCATAATCCTGCAACAATAATAAATGTTTTAATATCCCCTTTGAAGCATCTTCTATATGTTTCATGCAGTAATAATGATGCCCCTAGTGAATGCATACCTGACTACGGTGTTTGCATCCTATAATTGATTATGCAAAGAACAAACTTTGAAAGGAACTATTAATTTTCCCCTCTACCCGATGTTGTCTTTTTCATACAACAATTTCCACTAAAAAAGGAAAGAGAACTTGCAAGCTGTCAATGACTACATGGTATTATAAGCTTTAGGGTATCCCCTGCGCTATATGTATTTCCTATAATTAGCAAGTTCTGTGACTATGAAATAAAACAGATTTTTTCACTCTATTGTATTTGCTAACAACACAAGGTATGGTGTTCAGCTACAGCTCACTTGTTGCACTTTTAAACTGTTGGAATTTTTATATAATCCAAAAGACTTTATATTTTTGTCTATTTTGCTTTTAAACAAAGCAGGAAGGTAAGAGATGATGGAGGTGATTCTCTCCAATTTCCATTTCCTTCTGTCTTTAGAAGATTTGTAATAATGTTGCTGTGTATATGCAAATGATGTTAATCAGGAGATTTTGGTATCAGCTTTGTCAACGTTTACATTCACTTTACACACCGAATTTGCATTTGAAAAGGGCTGTTATAATCAACATTTAAGGGATAACATAGTCAAATTTACATTTGATTGAATAGAACTGTTAAGTAATTTTAGCTGAGCTGTTGCTAGGAAACAAGCCAATGTTTTTGGTGTTGGATTTTTTTTTCTTAATCCATACTGTCTTTCCATTTAATTTTCAATTTATCTGATAATACAAGAACATCAAATCTCAACCAGTACAACTAATGTACAACTAATGTAACATCTAGAAATGCAGTATAGTTTTCCTGCTCATCAGAACTTAAGATGAAGTTTTGCAGAAATATGCTTGTAAATGATCTATTAGTCATCCATGAATACTTTCTCTGTGTGTGTTTTTGATCATGAGTAGGATCAGCTGTTTGACTTTTAAAAAAAAAAACCACATAAATTCTGGATGGTTTTATGATAAGCTGTCTTTTTGGAAGTATAGTAATGCACGTCCTTTTTTTGTGGTCAGTGTTTATGATGTTAGTCACCATTCAAAGAACATAATGTAGCTGCACAAGAATCTAGCTGATTTTTATGTATGACTCCCAGGGTTTATGTAGTACACTGTTTTTGTCCTCAACCTGGGTGATTGTTTTGGTAATTGTGTTATTTTCATTCAAATGGACAAAAGGAATTGTAGCTGCAAAAGGAAGTCTTCCTGTTTCGGGAATGGTCTGTCTGTGGGTTGTGTATCTCTTGGAACTTCCAGGAGTCGTCCGCAGCTTGGCACTTTGCAGCAGTGTTCATCTGGCAAAAATGCTAATTAAAGGGAAGAATAGTTCCTATTCATATCAGTCCCAAAGCATTTCAAGTGCATTATCTGTGTAGTGCATATAAATGTGGCTATTCCCTGAAACTTGTTACAAGGCAGTTGAAGGAATGTGGCTCCTTAAAAGATCAGATAGAAACTCTCTTGCCTTTCCACCCCACTGAATCAGGCAGAATACAATTTTGCTGTAGATATGCCATCGGTCTAGCTTGACGTTCCTTCCTCAGAGCTTTTTACAAGACAATCAGTCAGAGGGTGGTGATACGGTGACTCTGTAGGCAAAGATAGCAACTGTTATTCATTCACATGTCAGTAATTCACAAGCATCCCTAGGCACTCAAACTTCTGCAAACCTTATGTCCCTTTTTAATACCTTCTGAAAGCAGCATTAATTCTTACCTTTCCACCTTCATGATCAAGTGGAGTGGGCAGATGGGCTTCTACCTTGAGTGCAGAACTAAAAGGACTTATGTCTCATTGTGACATGTAAACCTTGCAGCTTTCTGACTAGGGCTAGGAGCACTACTACCTTTAATCATATTGACAGTAGTTTTGGGGATACTATTACTGTAACACTGCATAAACAGTACAGGCATTCCAGACCCATGCTGCAGGAAAGACCACAGATTCCTTATATTTTTATGGTCTCCCAGCGGTATGGGCTGCATTCCTCAGATTCCAAGTAACCTCTGCATGTGCGATATATCTATTACAAAAACTGATCAGGCAGGGCCTACTGTTGCAATGGAGCAGATGTGGTTTCCTTCAGCTCTTAGCACCTGTCACATTCCTTACTGAAAAATGCTGATTAGAACAGCTTTTTTTTACTACTCATTTTATTTTTCTTAAAAAAAAAAAAAAACAAACAAAAACAAAACCACAAAAAACGGGTCTCCGTGGTGCTATGTGGTTGGAAGGAATGCCCAGACAGCTAATTCTCAGGTGCATACTCCTAATTTCTGTATGTTTGTGGCTGTGGACATGTTCTTTAATGGCTTTTGAAGCCTCTGACTCCAGGAAGAAAAGTGTAAGAGATATGTAGCTTGAGCTCCCAGTCCGGAGCAACTGAGAGCTGCATTTATGCAGGGAACATGGATTAACTTAGTGAAACAAGATGGAGAAAGAAACATGGAGAAGTATATCTGCACATCAATGTAACAGGAAGAGTTCTTGTTCAAACAACACAAATAGGAAGAACAAAACCCCATGCTTGCAGGTATCAAATGCTAGGAACTTAAAACAGCTTTTACTGAACTACTTTCTATAAATAACTCTCTTGTGGAAAAATTACCTTGTGGAAAAATCACAATGTACTTCTAATTTGTGTAAACTGGATGCTTACAACTCCTTTAGAAGTTCTGTTACCCACTTGTTTCCCCCTCCTGAACAGTGACTGCAATAAAGTACCAGGGAGAGGTTTTATTTTGGTATTTTTCCTGACAGTGTTGTGCTAGAGATTGAAGCACTGTCTGATCTTATAGACATTAAGATGCACAAAAGATGTTTGTATCTGATTACTTCTGTATGCTAAACTTTTATTCTTGGTGTTGGATTGAGTTTTTTGTCAAGCCACTGCAATCTCCTTTTCTGGGAAAGGGGAGGATAACCTAAAGACAGATGCACAAATGCTCCTCTTTTTTGGAAATGTTTCTTGACCAAGCAGAATCTCTTTAAGTATTAATTTCCATTAGTATTAATATAATACTCCTTTTTTTAACAAATTTTTCTCAGTACCATTTCTGAACCTCTTCATAGTTCTTTTCCTGGGTATACAGCAGTGCTTGTTCACATACGCATTCACTGTGTTCCATATTCATCTTCAGAAAGGAAGCCCAGGGCTTGGTATGTGTTCTTAGTTGTGCTGATCCTTAGTGGTTTACTGAATGTGTATTATGATATGCTTGTAGAGGCATTCATTTTTTTTACTTGCTCCTTTGTTTTAGCTTCAAAGAACTTTTCTTATTATTCTCCAACCTCACCAATTAGCTTCCATTGCTATAGTTATTATTGAAGTTGCTTACTGTCAAGTGATGCTAGTGCATATTCTTTCTCCAAGTGCATACTGTATAGATGTTGAATTTCCAGGTGTTTGTATGCCTCTCCTTCATGAGATTTACCAGTGATGGTGCTGTTGCTAAATGCTGGCAGGTAGAAGTTTACATGATTTTAGTATGGCTAATTTCTTTGTGGAAAACAAATGAAAGCACAGCAACAGTGGACAGCCAAAGGGGACTTGCAGTTGAAAAGCAATTGAAAAAATTACCTGAAGTTTTAAATGTTTACTGCCGTAGTCAAGTTTTTAAAAGTAATAACCTACTGGATTTATTATAAATATTTTAAGTATGGAGTAAGCAATTTTTTATTATTATTTTTTAAATGAGTATGCAATCTTTGAATCTCATCAGTGTATTCCTCTGTTATAAGCTTCTTCACAGGAGATAAGCATGCTTGCATAGCACTAAAGGGGATATTCATCCTTCTTGCTGGAAGGAGAAGAGGAGGTGACAGGAAGGACTTTTTTGTTTCTGTTTCCTCTTTTCATGATGTCACAAAACCCTATTTGCTGGGTGTCTGCTGTATTCAAACATTTATGTGTATTTGGTTTTGGCTCCCTAAGACACTATTCAAAACTTAGTTTTCCCAGCATCTTTCAAAAATGTATTTGGCCAAGTTATGTTTTAATGCACAGATGTGTGTGTCTTATGGCATAACATCATGTTAAGTCAGCATCATTGTATTTGTTTTGTTGCAGGAGCTCTAATTATAATCTGATTGTCTTTTAATAGAGCAATGAAGAGGTTGAGCTGGTTGCTGAACTTTGCTAAATCATTACTTATGTTGTTCTCTTGCTGTATTACCAAGTGAGTGTTTTTAGCACTCTGTTATGAAAAATGTATGCATCTGTCTGAAGGCATACTGTAAAGGTGAAATACTCCATAGTGGGTGTGTAGCAGAGACACAATTGCATTTTCATACCCATGTAGAGAAAAGGCAGCTTTTTCTGTTACTTGCTGCCTTGGGAGCTCTGGCCACTCTCACATGTAGAGGGCTGCTCCCTCCTCTACCTCTGCATCAGTGGAGTGGGACAATTCCCTGTCCCTCCTTACCTCAGTGATGCATGTGAGTTGCATAGCTGGTCCTGACATGTGAAAGGATGGCAGAAATGTGAAGAAATGACAACTCATTCACAGAATGTATATCCCTATACACATACATATACACATATCCCTGTACACATAGACACTGTCCAGGGCTTGAGATAGGCACTTTTGCTATGTGACTCCATGGTGTCCAGTTAATGATGACGATTACTTGAGGAGCAGGTTTGCTTGCCCTGTGGGGTAGGCATAGTCCAGCAGCTTGTCTCCTGTATATCCTTCTGGATTCTGAACTGTCTGCTCCCTCTGTTTCAATGCATACCACCATGCTATGACACAAAGATTGTTTAATGTTTCTCTTCTGTTCTTGGCTGTGGGAATGAACTGGACCCCATCACTGTGTCTGACATCATCTCATGACTGTACTGTCTCACTTTTCTAATACTTGGTTAGTGTGATGAGTCAGGGTGGTTTTGTTCCCTCTCTCCAGGTTTCACATGCTTTCTCTGTTGTATGGAGACAACTTTCTTGGGTCTTTATACTCACTCAACTAATTTTCTTCATAGTTGTGACTTCTCTTAAAAGCTTGTAATTGGATTTCATAGATGATATGATGATCTTCAGGAAGATGGAGTGGCATGCCCACTTCAACAACATAATGGACAGTGTGAAAAAGGATGCAAGATTATAATTTTCTATTTCCATAGCAGAAATAATTCTTGTGTTGTTTTTCCTTAACTGTGTGCTGATACATGGATGTTCTGGATAGCCCCTAGACTGCAGCAGCAGCTATAAGTTGCTGCCTTTGATACTGTACCACAGGCACGGGATTCTGCTAGAAGGCCCAACTAAGCCCCCCTGTCTCCTGAACTGCTTTTTCTGTGCCCAGCATGAAACAGTATCATGTATATTGAAACAACTACTTCTGTTGTGTGACTCTTGCATGAACTAGATAACTAAAGATAAATGAAATAGTTGGCCTTGGAGCTGACACAATGCAGGTGTTAACAAAATTTCAACCATTCAGTTGTCCAAACTCCTTCCATATCCAGCCCAGCAGAAAAACTCAATCCTCACTCTGGAGTCTAACTGTTACTTATGTGAATATGTAGCAGGCTCTGATCTTAGACATGCAGAAGTCTTCTGAGGTGGCACCATCACTTTCTGGCCCTCAACTAGCCACATAAACTCCACCCTCCCTCAGTTGGTTCTGAGATCTCAACCTTCAAAGAAAATGACAGTCCTGTTCAAGTATACCCTTTTGTATTTGATGGTATTTACTTCTGGACTAAATCTCAAAACCTCCTGCTTCAGCCTAGAAAAAAAGCCACAGCCTATTCTAAAATGTCAGCCAGGTGTCCCAAAGCATCACTTAAAGGTTGCTGTCTTCCAAAAGAGAGCTCCCAGGAAGTTGGTGGTAGAGTTTGCTAGTCTATTTTCTCTCTTTATATGAGTTTCTGTACTTTCTCTGGGCCAGACCTTTGTAACTTTCACGTCTTCGGTACAAACACCACTTCTATCCCCTTCAAGGCGGATTGCATCCAAAGTTTCAAAGCCAGGGTGACATCTTCCTAGGTTGCTTGCTGTCTCTGTTAAGGCAAGAAAAGTTACATTAAGCTGTTACCGTGTCCTGGACCATGCCATGCCTGGATAGGGACAGCAAAATCCAAAGGCATTTACTGGATAGCAAATTTACAAGGATTGGCTGTATGCCCTTTTGTCTGATGTTGAGGAAGTATGTCAGCTGACTTTCCTTTAAGCTGTCCTCACTGGATCATCATAGGTGAAGTTCACCCAGTCCTTCAGGTTGGAAGGGACTTTGGGAACTCCTGTAGTCCAGCCTCCTCAAAGAGAGCACTAATTTCAGGCGAGGTTATTGTGTTAGTATCCAAACTTAAGTAGCTGTTTAAATTGACTGAGATTATCCTTTTTTGTATATCCTACTTCTTGCCTTAAAACATATCCCTCAGTCATCTCAGTGTTTGCATCTGGGGCTGCTTTTTCCTGCTGATCCTGAATGCAAAAATAAAATCCTAGGCCCAAGGAGTTCCCGTGCTTTGAAGCCAACCTTGTCAGCTCTTGTCCTAAACTGCACAGTGTTCTTCAAACTGGTGGCAGCCTGGCACAAAATGTACTGCCTGCTTGCTCTAGCAAATAAAATTAATATAGTACAGCAATACCTGCAGTTTCCTAAGGATTACTTGCTTGAGCAGGTGTTACGTTTAGACTGAGGGGTTTTTTTTCTTCTATCTTCGTTCTGGCAGTATATATCCATACCTGGTTCTGTGTTCTGATTTTGGGAGTGGATCTCAGTTCTTTTAGTGTCTGTTGTACCCATGGCAGTCCCAAAGTCAGACAAAAATGCAGTGCCCTTTCTGGTCCCAGTTGCACCTACAGACAGTGGGTTATGGAGGTGACGTGTGGCATCTCTGCTTACTGCCCTGTAACAGGGAACTCCTCAGTAATTAAATGTCACAGGTAGCAATTGGAATACAGACTTCACAGAGTCAAAAGACTTCAGGTCTGGACTAGTACTCTGGTTCATTCAAATGCCCGTAACACATAAAACCAACTGGTGGGGGTCAGTGTTGCTGCCACTGATGTAGAATAGGAATAATGAAAAGAGTTGCAAAAGCACACAAGTGGGCTGGAGTGAACTGTGAGGGGATTCGCTGGTGCTCTGACTTTGTTGCTACTTTTATTCTGATGTTTCAGCATTCATCTAGGTTGTCATTGAGAAAGGCCTCTGCAAATTGCACCTAGAACACCGAAGCCCCGCTTTTCGGTGTGGCTTCCAGCAGTGTATAAGCCTTTTTTTGTTTGTTTGTTTTGGGGGGTTTTTTTTGGTTTTTTTTTGTTGGGGTTGATGGTGATTTGTACTGTTTGATTTTAAAAAAAAATGGGGAGTTTAAAGCTGATTGAAGAACATTGCCAGTAGGAATCTATTAAAAAGAAAGGAACAGTAAAAATGACAAAAATGTCCTAAATTTAAAAGCTAAGAGATTTCCTTACTGCTTGCTGTGTCTCTCTGGCTGCCTGGACTGTTGGTCATATTGCAGATGCCCAGTAAAGAAAGTGTGAGGTGTCCACTGTAAACCACTTACTGAAGCAGAACTAGCTTGGCCCTCTCCAGGATTATGATAATACTACTGACAAGAGAGGAACTTAGAATCATAGAATGGTAGGGATTAGAAGGGACCTTTAGAGATCATCTAGTCCAAGCCCCCTGCAGAAGGAGGTTCACCTAGTTCAGGTCACATAGGAACATGTCCAGGCGGGTCTTGAAGACCTCCAAGGAAGGAGACTCCACAACCCCTCTGGGCAGCCTGTGCCAGGGCTCCCTTACCTGAACAGTGAAATAGTTTTTTCTTATGTTTAAGTGGAACTTTCTGTGTTCCAGCTTCATCCCATTACCGCTTGTCCTGTTGCTAGCTACTATAGAAAAGAGGGATGTCCCAACCTCCTGACACCCACCCTTTAGATATTTATAAATGTTAATAAGATCACCCCTCAGTCTCCTCTTCTCCAGACTAAACAGCCCCAGTTCCCACAGTCTTTTCTCATATGAAAGATGTTCTATACCCTTGATTATCTTGCTGGCCCTGCGCTGGACTCTTTGAATTACTGTTGGGATCTGAACTCCGCTGAGGCTATTTTTCCCATTCTGATTACTTTCCATTGGGTTTTTTTTTCTGACCTCTTGTGCCCGGTAGGTAGCATGGAAAGCCAGAGGTCCAGTGGTGCTGGAAACAACATTTCAGTGCAGTTGTAGCACCCTTTATTCCTAGATGTGAAAAATAGCAAATGCCCTTCAATCTGGGGAGGTGAGGAGTCTGCCTTCCTGCTTTGGTACCTGCCATCTCTTTCAGTGAGATGTTTCCGGTACAAACTGGTATTCTGCGTCTTTTAAAAGAGCATAGCACAAACTCTTTATTTTTTGCAGTTTATTTAGTCTATACTAATCTATAATTGCATTCTCTCTCTGTGACATGTGATGTCAAAGCTGCTATTTGACACTGAAGTGTGTTGACAGCATCTGAACTTTTGCAGGGAGATAGGGAAGGAGATGGAGGTGAAGCCTCTTGAGAGCAAGCCATGCTTACAGATAGTTGTATGAGGGAAGAAGGTAGCCTTCCTGTGTCTGCTCCTGACATAAGAAGTCTGACGCTGTGACTTAGTAGGACACTGAACTAAAACATTGTGACAGAAAAGTGATGTTCTTGCAGACCAGAACTTTTTGTTCAATCTGCTCTAGAGTGGTATGAAGTGGTACATCTGCCCTCTGGACCCTGTGCGTGCCCACGTGCATCACTGTGCCCAACTGTCCCTTAACTTTCAGAGATGGATAGTTTTTTATCTGAAATAGTTGGCTACTATCTCTCAGATTTTATTTGATATGTTAGGTTATTTAAGTTTTCTGTTGCAAAAGCCTAAATCTCGCTTGATATTTTGAGAAGAGCCATAAGCTGGCTTTTTACCTTGAATAAATAAGCACTGCTAGACCGCAAGGCCATTTTCCTAATGGTCGGTAGCAGTGCTCGAAAGGAACTACGTTAGTAGCCGAGAACTTCACGCGTGGCTCTCCCGCAATGTAGTATACCCCGAGGTTATGCGGCTTTGCCCTGCCGGTCGCGGTTGCCGCGTTTACCCGCCGCCCTGCCTCCGCTTCCCCTCCCTCGTGGCCGCGGCACAGCGGTTCCCGCCGCCCCGCTGCCGTTGTGGAGGCCGCGGCGCGCGCCGAGCGGCGCGGGCGGCGGGAGCCCCCTCGTGGCGGCCGCGGGTAGCGTCCCCTGTCTCACCGCGGCCCCACGGCCCGGCTCCGGGCGGGCTCCGGCCGCGGGCCAAAGCCCGGGGGCTCGCCTTCCTGCTGCCCGCGGGGAGGCTGGTCAAACAGCATTTAGCTGCTGTCGATGATCGTTTGTTTTTAGGGTTTTCTCTCTTGGCATCCTAGTTCATAACACGCAGGTGAGGAAAGACATCATTAAGGCACTGTGAGATTTATTCCCTTTGCTGTCCAAACTGGTTTCACAAAGCAGGAGCGTGTAATTTCTTTACTTCCAAATGCTCATTATATTTTGCCTTTGTCTGATTTATTACAGCGCCCGTGCTAGGTATAAATATTAAAACAATTCATCATAAATTGAGTGCTATGTAACCAACATCTGGTTTAGATAATGTTTTTTTGAGGCTAAACTTTCACGATACACTTCATAAACTCCAGATGGGTTTTAATTCCCTTTCTTTAAACTCCAGTCTTTCATTCTATTGTTGACTGGACTGACACTTGCGTTATTTATTAAAGTATTTGAATGCTCTCTTGTGCTTTTAGTGTATATTTTTGAGCTAAAATGTTAAAATTCCCCAGCTAACACATGGACATAAGGATGCGCTTTACAATGACACTGTCAAGTCCATCCATTACTGCTTTCTGTCTGCTGCAGCTCTTTCATGCAAAGCATTTCTCTCTCGAGTGCTTGGTCAGGAGACCAACTACCAGCATTGTGGTAGGGTTTATGTAGCTATGGTGCTATCATTAAATTTGACATCACCACTCCTACCCCCCAGCTGTTTTGTTACATTGATAGCATCCTAACGAGAAAGACATCATGCAGTTCTCCATTTATATGTTGTGAATCTATTTAATAGCTAAAAAAAAAAAAAAGGTAAAGGCTCTGCTTTCCTGTTTCTCTTTTGTAAAAGAAATAGGCAGTTGGATTGACACTTCAGTGTATTAAAGATTTGAACTGCTTTAATAGAACCAAGTGTTTCTGTCATATGCCATAATGCTGTTTTCTCATGAGATATCTTGAGAAACCTCAGAAATGGCATATCAAAATTGTAAACCACAAAGCATAACCCCTAATATAGCCCTAGGGCAAACCTCTGTCTTCTGAATTGCATGGTACAACAGAGATCATAGAATAAAAGAATGTTTTGCCTTGGAGGGTTTTTCTCTTCCTTTTTCCAAGCCAGCTCTAGTATTTACAGTACCTCTGTTCTCTGCAGATTTAATTGAGTCAATTAAGATTCTTAGGCTTGATTCCCCAGGTGTAGGTTAAAAGTTTCTCTCCTTCCCCCCCCCCCCCCCCCCCCCTTTCCTTCCCCCTCTTTTCCCTCTTCCCCCTCCTTACCAGCTGCTGTGTCCTGTCCTTACCTGGTTATAGAGCAAATAGCTATCTGGGATTTTGGTACAATTTGAAAAGCTTCCTCATTTGCAAAAAGATGTTCTACTGTATGAGCAAGCACGAATAACACTAAACTGAATTTACCTTTATTTTTCATTCCTGTTCTGCCCTTTACAGTGTTTCAGCTGCTTGGACTGTGTCTTCCAAAGGTTTTTTTTCTACATAAAAAATAGTCCCTGTGTTTTTCCTTTAGTCTTATCACCTTAAACACTTGTTGATTTCTTATGCCTTACTGCACAAACTGGCAGCAGACGTGCCTGTATTTCAGCTGTTCTCATGTTCAGTCCTGTTCCATATCAGCACTGTTCTCAAAGAGCTAAAGTGATACGTTCATGTGACCGTTGATGGCCATTGATGTTGAAGCAGCAAATCTTTATCAGGTTTGTGTTTTGTAAGCCATTGTAGCCCTTTTAGATATTTCTGTTCTGTATTAGTGATGTGATATCTCTCATTTTTTATTTTACTTCTTGCTTTGTTTTTAGACTAAGTTGAAAAATACTCATGTACACCTGAGTGTAAATGCCTGCATTTTCTTATTAATTCAGGCATGTTCTAGGCTCTTGTTGAAGTGTAGCTGTTAAAGGTCTCAGTTTAGTTCCTCTGAGAATGTTTGGTTGGCATCCATGTCTTGTACGTCAGATAGGATGCTGCCAATGAGTATTTCCTCGGACTCCAGGATAACAAGTGCCATGACTCTGTGTACAAAGTATGGTTTTAGTTCATGCACACAAAACAGCTCTTCTTATTTTTCTTCAGTCTTCTTCATTTGGCACAAAGAGCAATGTTCTTAATGTTGTACTTCACATGTGACTTTTTTATTTTATGCCAGTCAAAATATTTTAAATATGTGTTCTCAGAACTTTACAGTCACTTGTTTGGGGAATAAATGAACTCACTTATGGTTTTTAAGAAGTGCTGCTCTAGATATTGGTGCCTATTTGGATTACCTAAACTGTTGATATGACAAATGTAGCTGACAATAATGTAACTTTAAAGGAGTGTTGATGGGAATCTGTGTCATGGCTTTCATCCTAAGAAAAGTGTCTTAAAGGAAACCTTGGCGGTGGCCTTAGTTTATCCAGTAGGTCCAGGCAATAATAAAAAGTCTAGTTTCAGTTTGAGGCTTTGTTTCAGAGGCCAAGTTAATGCCCTGATTTCTGGTATTCTGTCTTTGGCAAAAGATTGGAGCATGGCTTGCTCCCCCTAAATTTCTTGCATAGACAAGATTACCAAAGATATTTAGTAAGCTTGTTACTGGATTGGCAAGAGAAGCGGGTGATAACTCTGCTCCAAACTAGAATGGGGGAAGAGTCAGTGACCAGAAGTCCCCTGGATGCAGTCTCAGTGTGTGGAAAGACTCTAGGTTTGCCATGTTCTGGTTTGGAGTGATCTTCTGTCCAAACATTAGCTAAAACTCAAACTTTGCTAGGCATTAAATGCTGCTTTGAGACTTTTGTCCTGCGTGTAACTTAGTAGAGAAATCAGCAAGGTTTCTACCTTTGGCTTCTATACTGTAATACTGTTATGGCAGTTGTCAAACTGAACCAGCAAAGGTACAACTCTGATAGACTTCTCCTTTTGAATGGTTTGAGTTTTTCACTGTGCCAAAACTGAACTACTATCAATCTTTCTTCCCACTTAATAATGGCAAAGCTTTAGAGCATACAAAATTTTGAAGACATCCATCTGATTTTATGCAAACAATAGGCTTGAATGTCTTTATGCGCATGTCAGGCAGCAAAATCTGTACACATTCTGTCTAGAGTTTAAATTTCTCTCAAAGGACCAAATTCATAGCAGTGAAATGACTTCTGGGGAAGGTAAGTATAACTACTGTGCAGACAGCTTGGGTATATGTGGAAATACACAACTGGAAAGATAAGTATTTGCAATGGATTTTAGTTGCAGTCAGGTACTTGGTTTGTTGTGTGCAGAGGTTCAAGTGTCATCAGTGACACAAGAAGAGTCCAAACATGTATTGAGGTTGTGTGGGTTTTGCTTATGTAGAGTGGGGGAGGAAGAGGTTCATACAAGTGTGATGTGGGCTCTTTTGACTGTTTTTGTTGTGGTGATGTCTCAAATCAAGAGAAAACATTGCACTTTGCAACTGGTAGACAAGTAATATTGTGCTACTCAGTGGGATTCTCTCTCCACTCTTTTATAAGCACAGTCTTATTTATTTATTTATCTTTTTTTTTTTTTTTTTTTTCCGTTGGAGTTTGGATTCCTGTTGCATAAGGGAAGTTTCAGCTCTTCCAGGGCTGACCCCATGCTCCAGAGCAATGAGTTGCAGGGTAAGAATTTCCTGGGCTTGATGGTGTGTTTGAGCAGCAGGAGTTATAGCTCTGTTTGACATGCTTCTGTAGATAATCCTGGCTCAGAAGCACAGATAAAAGTGACTTGTACAACTGTGATTTATGTTTAGGCTTTGAGACTGAGTTTTAGCCAGCTGTCTGCTCTTCCCTTGACTGCAGTGGCTGTTTCAAGTTTGAGATTTTTTTATTTTTAAAAAACTCAACAAAACACTGGAAACACAGGAAATGTCACTGTGTTGATCTGCTTTGAGCCTCCTGTACAGTACTGATTGCAGGACTTCTTTGCCCTAATACTTTTCTGAAAGCATGTATCCTCTGACCTTGAGCTTAATATTTCCAGTGTCCATCTTAATACTTGGTAAACTCTTCCAGTGATTTATTTTTACTATTAAACACATGTGCTTTATTAGGAATTTGCACTGCTAAAATATGAAACCTTTCTATTACAGCCTTCCCACCCCTCTGCCCAGTAACTATCCACATTGATTCCCAAGTCTTTCCAAAACAAATGATTCCTGAACAGATATCCTCTCTCCACCATATTGTTAACATCGCAGGCATTCTCAAGGTAAATTCTGACACATGGACTAGTTTTGATTTCTTTCATCCCGATTTGGCAAAGTTTTGCAGTTTCTCTTTGTATCTCGGGATTTGTAACTTAATGTGAACTTTAAAAAGTTGCATGATTAAGGGTCCAAGAACTAGTGTAGCAATGGTACTGCTAGAAGCTCATCTCTGCTTGTAATGATTTTTCAGTTACAAGAATCTTTTCAGACCAGTTGCAATCAGTGAAGTGGCAACTTGAGTTTAAAACTGTTTTAAAAAATGTATATAGTACTGTGGTAAGATGTTAGCTGAGTAAACAGCGTCTCCAAATGTTACGGGGGGAAAGAGGGTTAAGACTTCATGGTGGACAATTAGGTTTGGGCAGGAGATGGAGTAGTGTGGGCTGAGAAAGAGAGTGAGAGAGAATGAAGAATTGCAGGCTGATAGCAGCAGGAGTGAAGCAAGTGTTTTTTAGTGCTTTACCATCTTACCAGTAGAGAAATATTATGGTTTCGGTTCATCCCCAAGAGCAGCTCTGTTCCCCTTCCCTCCACTATAATGTGTGGGCCACCATGTCTATAGTGGTTGGCATTAGTTCTATTATCTTGCCTTATATCTTTATATATAGAATGCAGTTTTAGTCACTGTCAGTGTCAGGTTAAAATGTTAATTACATATGTTACCCTTCTTTAAATGTTTTCTTCCAAATTTTCCAAAACTTTTTTTATATTCTTTGACTTATTGAAAAAAATTTCTGTGAAAAAAGGCTTGAGAAGCTGCTCAGTCTGATTAATTTTGTGTCTCCAATGAATACAGCTGCCATATTGGTAGCAATTAGGAGAGTTTCCAAAAGAAATTTCCTGAAGACTACATTGGAGAAGAGTATTTCTAAACTGAATTTCCTTAGCTTTCTGCAGATTTTCCACTATATCGTCTCTTGGTGGTACCTATGCAGGTTGATAGGATAGGAGAAGGCCCTCAGCTGGGTCATGTGGGGTGTACTCCCTAACTTCAGGTTTAATACCTAATGCAATGTGGTGTTCCTGGTTTGAACAGGAACTGGCAGTCACTCTGTGGCCTGTGCACTTCTGTCTGTGTTTACCACTTTACCACTGCTTCATATTAGTGACAAAGAAGATTAATGCTTTGCAATGATTCATGTGCAGCATTAGAGACCAAATAGAGATGTTATTCTGTTGTCAGTTTTGAGAAGGCATAGTTTTAAAATTGTTTCATGTTTATAAATGCAAAGTTAAAAGCAGTATGTCCTATTGGCAAAACCTTACTATAGCTGTGAAAATTAAGCAGATAGTGAAAAACTTTCTCTTTGACCTGCCAGGGGGAAAAAATACTTGAAGATTATTTATTGTTCAATTAAATTAGGATTAATGTCTTTTAAATTTATTTCTACTATCAGGTGTTACATGCGCTAAAGACCTGTGAAATGGCTAAGCCAGTCCTAACATTACACTTAAAAAAGAAACTTGAAAGTACAGTCCTTAATGGAACTTTGTAACTAATAGACTAATTTCTGTGTCACTATTAATGGAACTTTGTAACTAATAGTAAGACTAATTTCTGTGTCACTATTAAATGTTGTTAAACCCTTAGAAATTCACATGCATTTTTTGAAAAAAAAACCAAAACCAAACAACTTTGCCTCAGAAGACCAACAGACTTACAGGTAAAGGATTTGTATGAAGATTTCTTTTCTCTGTCAGGTCTTGGATGTTCTTACTGCCATTTGAAGATTTAAAAATGTTACTACTTTATTTTAAACTTTCTGTTTGAGGGATTTATAATTCTCGTTTTAACAATAGATGTTCAGTGCAGTGGGTCTGACTGATAACTTACAAACCAGTGAGTAGGTCCAGTTCCTGACTTTACATTTGCAACAGAAAAAAATTTCCCAATTTTTCGTTCAGAGTGTTGAAAGCAATTACAAGTCATCTTTTTCATCATGGTGGATTCCAAATTCATCTCAATGCAGTACTTATTTTTTAAGCTGTAGAGCACAGAGAGCCCTGTTCTTATAGCTTAGGACATGAAGATCAGGTAGGTCAAGAAGATGTGTCCTGCTCAGGGAGGAGAAGCTCTGCAGGCAGTTACCAATGCTCTGTCTCCCCAACCTGTGTGTTCGCTCTTTAGGGCAGTATCTGGGAATAAAGATTTCAGTTTTCCTCCTAAACAGAAAAACTGTCTTAAATTGTACCATGTTTGTACTTAAAAGTGCTCTCTGTATACTTTGAGGTAGTCTTTTTGAACAGCTTTATTTCTGAAGGCTAAACTTTTCCATTTTGCAGGAGTGGGAAGAACCACCCTGCAATATATAGCCGTAGGGTTTCTGGGGTCGAAATACTGTGCATCTGTGTTTTGAACCATTTGGTGTGAATTAGCTCTGTTTCAAAATCTACTGGAATCTGGAAGTCAATAGTATTGTATGTTAATGTAGCCAAGCAGAGTTTTTTAATCTATCTTTCTTGGTACCAAAACTGACAGTGCTGTGGAGGAAATAAATTCTATGCAACAGGTCCTCCAGGTACTCCTGGGACCCTCTCAGGCATTGTTGAGTCTGGCGTCTCTGCAGCCTTATGACTCTTGATACTTCAGCTAGCAAGGTCACTATTTGCTTGGCTACATACACATACTTTACAATCCCACCTCTGATGGCACATATAACTGTCATGACACCCTGCTAGTCCTCACATTCATGCAGCGGTCATAAACTTGAACAGACTGTTTCCAAGTTTTTAATGTCTTTATGAAAAAGGAAAAAAGTGAAACTTTTCCCCAAATACCTTAACAGCAACTTCTTTGAGTAAAGTAAGAGGTGGGATAGCAAAATGTTGATTCCAAAGAACAGATAATGATGAAAGTCCAAATGTTTACTGGTCTGACAGTTACCGTCTGAGCAATAGAGAATAATCTGTCAGTTCTCAGCTTTTATATTTCAAGCTGCAGTTAGTCACTGAGATTTATTTTAACAAAATTCCTTCTCTAATGGTTTTGGTTATCATAGCATTAGTTTTATTTACTTAAAAGTTTAAGAACACTGCTTGCAACCCCCACTCTTGAGATGGTTATTCTTCATGTGTAATGTTGCACCATCTTCATGTGTAGCTTATAGCCTCAGCTTTAGGAGAAAGAAGAAAACTGTTGTTCAGGGCTACTTTCCCACATTTATCATTCTCTGGGGAAGACTCAGAAAAATCTCTCCCTGCACTTTGTAGGATAACATGTTTCTGTGAAGTATGACCATATCACTTCCATCATTGCCTTCCTCTCCAGACTATTGCTCTGCTTAACCTGGGTTGGTGGCCCCTACTGATACGCTAGATGTTGTGCCTTGATGCTCAGAGTGGAATTTTTTTAAAAGTTCTGCAAAGCGGTATTTTTAAAATGTGCATTTTAGTGCCTGATAAGTTAAAATGTGTGTGCTCTGTCATATACATGATGGATACTTATCTTTTACTTTTTTTTTTTTCAACAGCCCACCATCATTAACAACCTTTACAGTTCATTAACGATCATTTTAGAAAGTGATCTTTTTTGTGTTTTGTTTAATTTATTTTTTTCTTCTGTTATTAACTTCCTGGATGTTCATACTTAACACAAATACAGTGACTGCAATTCATCTGACATTGGTAGCAATTCTATTGTCTGTTTTACAAACATTCTATCACCTTTTTGCTGTCTGGAATTCTGGAGAAACACTGAAATAATACAACTGGAAGGAATTAATCTAAGAGGAAGAAACATTACTTAAATACTGGAACATCTTTCACTGAAGTGGAAGAGGCATTTAATGGAAGCACTTGTGGCGATAATTGAAAGACCTTTTTCATGTTTTACTAGATACACACAGCTTAAGAAAAGAAAGGAAATGTAAAAAGGGAACTAGTGTTAAGAGATAATTTCAGTTTAGGTTGAGCAACTTCATTATTCCAGAAATCTTAAATAACCATGTCTGTCACTGCTTGCAGCTTCAAGGGCATATGACTTCTGATTTGAGAATCTTCTGGCATAACTAGATTTAGAAATACTATTCTTTTTACTTAAATCTTTGTTTGATGTAATAAACTTAGCCTTCTAAAGTAATTCGTAACAACAGTGAACAATTAGTGGTTAACATCTCTACTCCAGCATTGGTAACAGAGCTTGGCTTAATGGTGAATAAAGTATACAACCTTCTGATGTAGCTGCAAAACACTTGAGATACATAGGAAGGAAGTTGTGTTAGGCCATGTTATTATTTTGCTTAAATGGTTACTCTGAAAGTATAGAAAACATTTAGGTTGGAAAAGACTCTTAAGATCATCAGGCCCAACACTGGAAACTTAACACTGTTTACTACTAAACTCTGTCGCAAAGTGCTGCATCTATACATCTTTTAAGTATCTCCAGGAATGGTGTCTCCTTCACTTCCGTGGACAGCCTGTTACAATTGCTTGATAGCCATTTCAATGAATAATTTTTCCCTTACATTTGTTCATGTAACTTGAGGCTACTTTGTCTCATCCTATTGCTTGTAACTTAGGAGAAGAGACTGATACCCTCCTTGATACAAACTCCATTCAAGTAGTTGTAAAGGGTGGTAATTTCCAAGCTAAACAATCCCAGTTCGCTCAGCTGCTTCTCATAAGACTTGTGCTCTAGATCCTTCACCAGCTTTGTTGGCCTTCTTTGGATACACTGCGGCACCTCAATGACTTGTAGTCATGAGGGACTCAAAATATTCCTGACATTCCCTGTTGAGAGAGACAGGATTACTGATAGCAATCCTAAACTTTATTATGCTGGATATATTGTCATGAGCACTTGGGTGACTGCATCTTGCCTGCACGATCTGGGGATTGTATAGCTCTGTGTCATAGAATCATGGAATCTTAAACATTGGAAGGGACCTCGAAAGATCATCTAGTCCAACCCCCCCGCCCATCCCCCCCCCACCCGCTAGAGCAGGACCACCTAGAGTAGGTCACACAGGAACTCATCCAAGTGGGTTTTGAATGTCCCCAGAGAAGGAGACTCAACAACTCATCTGGGCAGCCTGTTCCAGTGCTCCATCACCCTCACAATGAAGAAATTCTTCCTTGTATTTCTTTGGAACCTCTGATGTTCCAGCTTATACCCATTGCTCCTTGTCCTATCATTGGACATCATTGAGAAGAGCCTGGCTCCATCTTCCTGACACTTGCCCTTTACATATTTGTAAACATTAGTGAGATCACCCCTCAGTCTCCACCAAGCTAGAGCCCCAGCTCCCTCAGCCTTTCATCAGAAGGGAGATGCTCCACTCTTTTAATCATCTTTCTGGCCCTGTGCTGAACTCTTTCCAGCAGCTCCATGTCCTTCTTGAACTGAGGGGCCCAGAACTGGACACAGAATTCCAGATGTGGTCTCACGAGGGCAGAGTAGAGGGGGATGAGAACCTCTCTTGACCTGCTGCCCACAGCCCTTCTAATATACCCCAGGATGCCATTGGCCTTCTTGGCCACAAGGGCACGTTGGTGGCTCATGCTCATCCTGCTGTCCCCTAGGACCCCCGGGTCCCTTTCCCCTGCATTACTCTCTAAGAGTTCATTCCCCAGCCTGTACTGGTACTTGTAGTACCAGATGCAAGACTCTACACTTGCCCTTGTTGAATTTCATTAGATTTCTCCCCACCTAGCTCTCCAGCCTGTCCAGGTCTCATTGAATGGCAGCACAGCCTGGTGTGTCAGCCAGTCCCCTAGTTTAAGCAAACTTGCTGACAGTGCCTCTGTTCCCTCATCAAGGTCACTAATGAATATATTGAACAGTACTGGTCCCAGCACTGACCTCTGAGGGACTCCACTAGATCCAGGCCTCCAAGTAGCCCCTGCCCCATTGATCACCACCCTCTGCCTTCTTCCCTTCAACCAGTTAACAATCCAGCTCACTACCTGATCATCCAGCCCACACTTTCTCAGTTTTGCTGCCAGGATGCTGTGGGAGATGGTGTTCAAATGCTTTTCTGAAATAAAGATATACCCCATTCACTGCACTACCACCATCTATCTACCTGTTTAAATCTTCATATAAGGCTGTCAGGTTCTCATGCTACTGTCAGTATTGCCCTTGATTCTAAGGACTGAAGCATCAGTGCTGGTTGTTCTGAGTTTTGCTTTGGAGGTGGTCAGTGAGTGCATCCTTGCCTGCAGTGATGCTGAGCTGGTGCCGTCCTTCCACTGGGGACATAGGCACCTGGAGCTGTTGAGCCATGTCTGCATTTTTACCTCAAGATGTGGCATGTGCCTGTGGAGAAAAAAGGCAAAGGGAACAAAACCAAGGTAGCCCTGTGTCTGGATGCGGGAAGCATACTGCATGCAGACTGCTTAATCAACTCTTTCCAAACTATGCTGAAGGGTCTTCGGGACAAGGAGCTTTGATGATGTTTTTAATTTGAAGATAAATGCAGTTTCTTATCATCCCTTCATGTTGTTTCGAAAACATCTCTTGTCACTGTGAGAATATCCTATTGAAAGCGTCGGTCTGTTTGTATTGCTCATTTCTCTCTTCGTTTTTTAAATCTCCACATGACTGGCACTGAGATAAAGAATTCCTACATTTTTGTGGTTAAAGTTATGGGTATTTATCAATCTTTTAGCTGGGAAGAAGGAGATTGGAGTTTTGTGAACAGGTGGAAGTATCATTCTGACCTTCCCTCGCTGTATATTTTTATATTCTGGGATAATTCGTTGGACGTTCCTTTTTCAGGGAACAGTTGTGTTGCAGGTTTATATTTCCTTGTGGAATTTTGTCCAAGTGACGCCTCATGCCGTTTAGCGCTTTTCCCACAGTTACGCTCTTTACATTACATATGTGCGTGTGTGATTATACTATACAGACGCTGCCGAATTTTCAGCGGGAGGTTTACGACCCCCGTGTTTAATTCCGAGGCCAGCAGCAGGGGCGGCAGGCAGCCGTGGGTGGGTGCCGGCGCCAGACCGTCCCTTCCCCTTCCGCCGGCGCGGCAGCAGGGGGCGCTGCGGGGCAGCGGATGGCCGCCCGCGTGCGCCCCGCCTCCGGCCACCGGCGGCGCCGTCGCCGCTTCAGTTGGCGGTCGGCGCGCTGCTCCCGGGGCGCGGTGACATGCCCTGGGAGCTGGAGGGTCTGTCCCAGCGCTGCTGCTACTCGGACTTGGCCATTGCAAATTTGTGTGTGTGTGACTCTTATTCATTAAAGAAAGAAGACAAACTCTGTTTTATTTATCACCTCGAAATATCATCCAGGGGTAAATGACAAAAGTAGGACTGCCATGAAAAATCAGACTGGGCAGCTACAGTGATGCTATATGAAAAGCCTTAAAAACAATGCCTCCAGTTCTGTTTATGAATGGAACCAACATATGGTGTGTTTGTCTGTAATCTTTTTTTCTCTAAGCATTGTAACTGCTTTTCAGAGTCTTCATAAGTGGAAACCTTGTTTCTTCCTTTAATGTTGAAGGCAGTGTGACTGAATTGGAAGTTTAGTTAAGTAATTGAAAAAAAAAAAGTCTGGAAATTGATACCTTTTATTTACTTTTTAAAAGAAGTATTTTAAACTGGATTTATTGTCATGAAATTTACTGACTAAGCAATCGAGTTTTAAAATGTGCAGGGTTTTGAGGGGAGGGTTTTGGGGATCACGTGTAATCACGTGTGTTATTAAACTAATATAACTGAAAATTAAATGCCATTAGATCCTATTTAAAAATAGGTATAGTTTTGCAGATTTTGATAATTATTTCCATTTTACTTGTGTTAGCAGCGTGAGATGATCTGTTTCTTGCACCTCTTGACAGTTTTAAGCATGTTTAAAATTAGACTGGCAATGCTTTAGATTGAAGAAATCCTGTGATATTAGAAAAACTGAGACTCTTTTCCTCTTGATACTCATGAAAACAAAGGCTTTGGTGGTTTTTAGTGAGATTTGGTTTAATATCTGGCTGTCTTTCTACCTACGTTTTATGATGGTGTTTGACTCTGTGTGTGGTACTTCACTAATCCCTTGAAAGGTGAGGTAGTTTTAGCAAAGCATGTGATTCCGAACAGCTTTCTGTATATTTAAATAAATGCCTACATGCTGCCCTCCTCAGGGCACTGCTTACTTGTGGGAAAGCAAGGCAGATAATTTTCTCTGAGCTCTTCGTATGCCCATATCTGTGTGCTGTGCTACTGGTTTATTTTGCTTGCAAATTAATGCCTTAAAAAAAGTAAATGTATGCCACGTTTAATTTCAGATTGTAGAATCATAGGGATTAATAACAGGTTTTTTAATTGGCACATAGAATTATACTTCACTTCTGGTCTGAAAAATCCATTAATGATTTCTGCCCCCCCCCCCCCCCCCCCCCCCAACCCGCCAGCTCAAATCTGCACAAAAGCTACATAAGCTGTAGAGGCTGCAGTTTAGTTGTGGATAAATCCTGTTCATTTTGGTGATGTCATGTCATTACTGGTGTTGGACCTTCTGAGATTTCATTGGTTAAGTTTCTGATAGGGGGTTAGAAAGAGTTTAGAATACCAACTTGTTTATCAGAGAACCTATTACACTGAACTTGGGGTAGTGGAAGCATGTCTACGGTCACCCACCCACTAGTGTGATGTGTTTTCAGCATGGCCACTTGGCTGGGAGGTTTCATGCGGAAATGACTATTGTCAGACTTAAGGTCCCTGTTACACGACAGTTTGTCACAGGTTTCATTGAAGATGCCTTTCTGGGCTATAGGAATGGGGGAAGCTTGTGTTGATTCTGCAGAAGAATATTCTCACAGTCAACTGCAAACTGTAGCTCGAGGCCTTCCTGAGCCAAAGTGGCATCTCTGTATGGTTTACAAGCAGAAGACAAAAATTAACAAATGCTGCTGTAAAGAGCTGAGGTTTCCATTTTCCAGAAGTAAAGTTTCATGTGAGAGAATGACTTTGCAATGCAGTGGAGAAGCTCAGGGCTGTCTGTGGGGAACGGGATAGTGCTTCTGTCCCTTAACTACCTAGATCCTTGGCAGTAGCTTCTTATGCTGAGAAAATTTTGGTGGGAAGAAGTGTTGAATGTTTCCTGACGCTTCTGGCCAGAGATTGTATGATGCTCTCTGTACTTAATTTCAGGCTGTATATGAGGGCAAGAGAGCAGGAAGCTGTTTATCAGTGTGCATGTGTACCCACAAAGAAGACACTTGTAGACTGGTTGCAGTGGTGTCACTTCAGAAAGCTTTCCTCCTGTGACCTAAACCACAAGCATTGGCAACACTTTGCACATTCTACATACATGTCAAGAAAAATGCGACAAATGGTGTTAAGTCATCTTGATTTAAATAAATAAATAAACAAATTCAAGTAATTCATGGAAATATTAGCATTTTATAGAAAACACATTCACAACAGTCAAGACTTTCAGAGGCATGGAGAGAAGGGATGACATGGTTGCATTTTAATTATTATTCAGCATTTATATATATGTAAAGACTTAACCCTGACTTTCTGTTTTCTGTCACGTTTCATTCAAACCTTGCTAACCGTGTGACAGAATTTTCAAAATTCTTTCTGCAAACTTATGTAGTTTTCCTATCATACTGTTCTGACACGTTGAAAAATAAAGACACTGAGTCCTGTGTGTGTGTAAGTAAAAAAAAAAAAATCTATGCAGGTTATTGGTCAGTAATATTCAGACCATGGAACAGCTGAAAACGTGGAAACAATTTCCTCCCTAATTTGGACAGATTGGAATGCATCCCCAAAATCCAAACGGAAATAGTAAAATTTAAAAACTTTTTATTAGTACCTAACCAGCTGCACCTGGCCAGCCTAATTGCCTTCAACCTGGTCATTACTCAAAGGCATGAAGTTTAGCCACCAACAGCACTTATTAATGTATAATAGGAATTTACTTGTAAAACAGAATTATTGGAACGGTGTGATATCATAAAGACTGAGGTGCTGACATTTTAGATTGTTTTATATAGGGATGTTGAGTTATAATTTAGGAGGTGGATATTCTTTGGGTGATTAATCATTCTTAGGTATAATTTTAAATGTCTGGTGGATATACATAGAACTAATGTTTGTAATGACCAGCTCATGAAGCATACTTACGTGAATAAGGTCATGTTTGGTTTCTGGGCAGTCTGCTTCTGTAGTGTTTTGTGAAAGGTTGGTGCAAAACCTAGAAATGCTGAGGCAGCAGATTAATGAAATGTTTCAGCAAGACAGCCTCTCACTGATTTCTGTAAAGATGTCAAAGCCTAAGCCCATAAAAGTGCCTGCATATTCTCCACTTCATATCGATGGTGTGAGAAACTGAATACATTCTGTTGGACCTCAAACTTAGAATCTGTCAATATGATTGCAGTAATTGATGGTTACAGACTTTTACCTACCTCATAAATATAATGTGCCTTGATTACAGAGGCACTATAGTTAGTTATGTCAGCACTTCCATTGTAAACCCTGTTTCTTTAGGGGTTTATAACTCCGTCATAAAAACACAGTCTGGATAAAATTTATACCATAGGCTTCTAGATTGTAAGCAAGTTATTTAAAATACAGATCCACTAAAAAAAATGAGTTGAACAAAGGCAAAAATCCCAAACTTGATAGTTTTTTCATCTCTACATGGTATTTCTTTTGAGATGAAAGATTGCTACTTTCTGCTCCCTAGAAGAAGTTGGGCTCTCTATGGGTGTCTATATGTAGACATATATATACTTCTATCATAAATATTTTTAAAACACAGTATGTGTGCAATAACTTTAAAAAAAAATATTGTAGTGTTAATACCTTGAAGTTTTTATCCACAGCATAAACCAACACTAAACACCAATTTATAGATAAAACAGAATTGCTGCAACAGAGTGTGAAGGTCGGCGGAAAAGCATTAAAAACATATTCAGTTAACTTACAGGGATTTGGGTGTGATCCTCACCTGGGCTAAGTTAACTTCAGTGTTCACTGAACTGTGTAGACTTCTAGTAGCAAAATATCACTGAACCATATGTGATTTTTTTTTAAAGAATTCATTTTTTAAAAGCTTATTTTAGACAGGCTCTAATGTGTTATGTTAAAGATATAGATTTTTTTTTTTAATGCTTTATGATTACCTCCTTTACTTTGGTAATGTTTTGTGTTTCTTTTGCCTAATGCAGTAGAGCAGTCCTAGAGAGATTTCTGTGCTGCTGGTGGTAAATAGCACTTTAAGATGTGAATTTTCTTAAATTACAGTAGAGTTTTGAATGCTTTTAAATGCTCTTTATTAGTCTTTAATTTATTATTAAATGGGATTTTTTTTTTATTTTCAGAATTCTTAAAATGCACAAATGTGGTTTGGGTTTTGGGGGTTTTGTTCTTCCTTTTACACACTGTGAAGCTAGTTTTTGGGTATCAAAGAAAACTTAAAGAGTATATGTAACATACCAGAATGATGTTTCCATATTCAGACCTGGCGATATGGTAACTAATAGTTGGACATTAATATGTAGTATCTTCACAATAGGGATGTGTTTACAAGTAATATGAAATTGGTCCATTACCATACAATCACTTAACATGTATTAAATTTTACTAATATTTTCTTACTGTGCATGTAACTGCTTTTCAAAGGCTACTGAAAAAAGAGTAGGAAAACTTGATTGCTTCCTATTGCTGTTTAAAACAAAGTCAGGATGTCTCGCTAGCTATCATTTTTATGAGTTACAGACAGAAATAGCTGAGGAGGAATCTATTAAATGATTTTTTTTCCCTAAGTACCTAAATACCTTTAAAAAAATCTAGATGAGTCTTGAGGCAATGATTGTTTCCATCATTAAATAAGTCCTACTGCTTCAAAATACCACAGCTTTTGATAAAGAATTGAGCTTAGCATTTTTTTATTTTAAAGACAGAAGTTAACCTTGGATGGTTACCTTCATTTCTTTGACTGGCATTACCTCTCCAGTTGATTTCCTGTTGAGTTTTTGGCATACAATTTCTAGTATGTTTGTGATTTTGAGCAGCCTATGATTTTTCCATTTGTAATATGAATTGAAGCTGTGTAGCATTGATTGTCTCTTCTCTCTTCCTCATCTGCCCTCATTTTATCTGCAAATAAAAAGACCAATCTTCCCACAGAGCAGCTTGTATATATCAAAGAAGGAACCTGGAAACTTATATAACTTTATTTCAAAAAGCAGAGGGTGGTGGGATGCTAGCACTAAACCTTTTGAGGGCGGGCATCCGGCTCTCACAGTTTACTTGGCTGGCTGGATATCTTGAAAGCCTTAATTTAAAAGTCATCTTACAATTCTTTTTAATTGGCTCCAAAGTAAGTAGTTGAACATTTGTTCTGATAAGGAGGGATTTGGCTCTATGTGTGCCATAAAATCTGCAAAAAGGAGGGATCTGTTTAATACAACAATGATACTGGGGTTTTTTGTTTTTGCCTTAAACAGGATTTACCCCTTAAGGCAGCAGTAGCACACCATAAAAAGACCATTCTTCTACTCCACAGCAGCAAGGCTTTAACTTTCTGGTTTTCAGATTTTTTGTTTTAATAGGCAGCAATAACAAGACTTACATAAGGTGGTTGCTATAAGTACTGTATGTGGTGCCCAAGATCAGAATGCTTGGTCTACGATGTTTTATTGCTTTTGTTTTATAAAGGCCTGGGAAAGAGCATCTAACAAACATCAAGGGTCAGCTCATGTTTCTGGAAACTTTTCTGGGTGGGGAAAGCTTGTAGATTGAATAAAGTCAACCCAGCTTTGATGCTATATATTATTGCTTTAGAGTTCTCAAATCAATGTACTCCCAAACACTGACAGATATCCTAAGTGATTTGTATTGTAACAAAAAAATACAGTGAAAGCTAGAAAATGTAATTGAAAATGTGGAATTAAATACTTCCATACACCATTAACTCTGTTGCTATAGAAATGTCACCCTTTCTTTGCTCCCACATATCTATTCATTAAGTAGATATGGTTTTTATCTAAGGATTTGTTCCTGCTTCACTAGGAACTCAAAATCTAGTTTACAGCTGTGAAGAATATTTATTTGGAGAAGCGAGTTAGTTTTGTACCTCTCAGTCCTTTTTTGAAGTATTTTTCATGAGGTTTTTAAAGTCTTCTACTGACTAAGCTGTAAGCGATCTGCTTTGACAGGTAGCATGTAGAGCAGACACGTACTCACCACTGTGTGTTCATGCATTCAATGCATTCGTTCAGGTCTTACAAAATGTTATAATTTGCTTGTTTGCATAAAAAGATTGGTTTATGTTGCTTGTCCAAGCAGGTTGGTCACGGTTGTTCATTACCTGTTCATGACAATTCTGTTGGTAGGCTCTTTGCTAATAGCAGATTAATGTGAATTGTATGGCTCTGAAAAGTTTGACTTCTCTGGAATTTCATGTTTTTCTAACACTATTTTAGTGCATTGAGCATCCTGTAATGGTGGTGGTAGACAGGCAAACTGTCTTCAGATGCTACTGAAGCACATTTGAAGGTTCATCCAGACTCCTGAGGATAGGGAAACTTTCCTGCCCTTCAAGTCCATGGTCCTGAGTGCTCATGGTATGCTAGATAATGCTGATAAAAAGACAAATATTTTGAATGAAAAGGTACATTCATGAGAAAGCAGTGCTGTCCCAAGGTCTGCTACTCTTCCAGTTTTTTAATAATTTGTAGAAATATTTCAGTTTCCTGGAAGTTACTAGAAAATGCTTTACTGAAAATTTTTCTTGTCTGCCCTGTGAAGTTGAAGCTGTATGAGCTCTTGTCTTTTGATGCTTGTTTGCTCATTCACATGCAGTTTCTCATTGTTTTAATTTGTACTAATTGATTGATTCAAAAAATGTGGCAGAATTTATGATGTTTGTTTGAATTAGGTGATCTTATTGCCATGAAGTTCTTTGGAAGGGAAAGACTAGCATTTCAAAAGAAGGGTACTCAAACTGGTATAGATGAAGCAATGTATCTTTCCCCTTCCCCAATAAAAATGGGTGCTCTGGCCTTCTCTCCTGTTGTCTTTAATCTAAAGTAGTAGTGTGTCTGCTCTCTTTGCACCTAGAGGTACAGTGGGCTTGCAGGACAGAGTGGTTATATTCATTCTGGCAATATGAGCTGACTTGGAGCACTACATGGTGTGTGCCCTGTTTTTGCTTAAGTGATGAGATATAAACAGAGTGTGCTCCTCAGAAGCCATGCAATTATTCGCTGATCATATGCCAAAGTATGAGTGAGGACTGGGAAAATGGTGTATCAGTCTGCATTTGTTGGAACTGGTCACTGAGAAAAGCTGGCCCTTTTTGGGAGCATGAATGGTACTTACAGCTGGGGAACTTTCCTGTAAAGCAACCCATGCTGCCTATTTTCTCTAGCTACCTTGACGATTTTAAAATGCCCTATGTAACTAAGGAATTCAGTAGCTTTGAGCTACTTGAAGTAGTGATCTCTCCTTCCATAAAGTTTTGTGTAGATGCTGACAACTATGCAAGATACCAGAAGTAATGGTGTACCTGACTAGGGATTGGATGCTTTGTTCTCTCTTTCAGGCCCTCAGCCCCAGCTGAACATAAGTCTGTTGCTGTATCTAGCAACAAAATGGCCTGTCAAAATGTCATCTGGTGACACTTAACTTAAAAAAAAAATTTAGGACATTTGACATGCAGTGTTAACAATGAGAACCTGAAGAGCATATCTGAAAGGTCATTTAGATGTATAAGAACAATGTGTCAGAATCTAATGATCTTTCAGATGACTGTGAGGGGCTCAAAGAGTCTGTAGGAAGGTAATCTGGGTGCTAATGATCTTTACAAACTGTCCAGCTTTGTGGAGGTTGCTTTAATGCCCCAGTTAACTAGTGCATTTCTGTTCATTCTGAAATACGGATGTCACTTGAATGCTGACAAAATGCAGGGGAGAACTTCAGTGTCTTTTGAAGCTTTTCTTTATTTTTTTGTGAAATCAGGGACTTTTTTACAGCAGGTAACTCCTTCATTAGGTTGATTGACTGTTCTGACATTCTTTACTCAAGGAGAAATGTGTCTTTTTCCCCTTGCAAAGACTGTTAATATAAAGGAGATTCACCATGACTTTTCAAGCAAGGTTGGTTGGTTTGGGTTTTTTTTTTAAGCCCTTGGGATGTGGAATTCTTGAAATGGCCAAATAATTAAATACTGATCACCTGTCTTTTAAATGGAATGAGGATTTTTGTGTTTATATGTACATACATTGTGTATACATGCCGTCTCCCACACGGAAACAATCAGATCATTTTCATTCTAGAAAATACTTAATTGGTGACTGTGAAGTGCACATAAAGAATTTGAAGCTTCTTTTACAGACTGGTTGAGGTTGGAAGGAACCTCTGCAAGTCATCTGCTCAGCAGGGTCGCCTAGAGCAGGCTGCCCAAGATCATGTCCAAATGGCTTTTGAGTATCTGCAGGGATGGTGACTGCATAGTGTTCCTGTGCAACCTGTACCAGTGCTCAGTCACCCTGACAGCATCAGAAGTGTTTCCTGATGTTCAGACAGAGCCTCTTGTGTTTCACTTTTGTGCCTATTGCCTCTTGCCATGTCACTGGGCACAATTAAAAGAGCCTGGCTCTGTCCTTTTTACACCCCCTGCAGAGAGCTACACACATTGATGAGACTCTGCTAAGCCTTCTTCAGGCTGAACAGTTCCAGCTCTCTTATCTTCTTCTCATAGAAGAGATACTCCAGTCCTTTCATCATCTGACTAAGCTTTGTTTAACTCTCTCCATATATCCATGTCTCTCTTTTACTGGGGAACACAGAACTGGACACAGTACCCCAGGTGTGGCCTCACCAGTGCTGAGTAGAGGGGAAGGATCTCTACTGAGCACTGCTGGCAATACTTTATCTAACGTAGCCCCAGACACTATTTGCCACCAGGGCACATTACTGGCTCATGTTCAACTTGCTGTCCACCAAGCAAGCCCCTTACGTCCTTTTCTGCCAGCCTGCTTTCCATCTTAATGGTCCCCAGTATATATTACTGCCTGGGTTTTTTGGTTTTTTTTCACTCCAATTGCAGGACTTTGCACTTTTCCTTCTTGAACTCCATGAGGTTAAAGATTCTGAGAATGACCTACATAAGTTTCATAAGCTGAAAATAATTTTCTGGCTCAGCTATAAAGTATGCTTTATTTGGCTTCATTTTAGTATGTCCAAATGTTAAACCAGTTGAAATATTTTGGTTTATCTGGGAGGCAAAGGGGAAGGCATGAATTTTTTCTTTGTTAACTAGTACTATTATGAAAGTTTTTAGCAAGTCAGAAATGTATACTGGTTTTTTTTTTTCCTTATGTGAATAGTCTGTACAAAAATTGATCCCCTAGGATCTGGTCATAGAGTTTGATTTTACACTGACCAGGCTTAATATTTTCAAGCAGAGTAAACATACTGTTGTGACTGTATGACACCCAGGTTTCAGCATTTTTCCCAAAGAGCGGGTGGCTGCTGATGAATTCACCTACCATATTAGTCACACAGAAGTAAATGAAATCTAGTCTTTCTCTTCTTTGAATGTTCTTCATGTTGCTTTTGTTTTATACCATGGCTACTGGTGTTTTGTAAGTTTCTGGATTTTCTAAAAGCTGTTGTTAGCAGCAAATTGTAGGCATAGATCAGACTGTGAGGATCAGAATAGTCTTTGATTTCCTTTTGCTGTTTCTTCTGAAAAAGGAAGAAGGAATGTCTGTTTGACATTATTTAGAAGACTTCAGGATGCCAGAGTAAAACTTGCTGTGTGTTCCCAAATGAGCAGATAGGACTTCATGGGTTTTGTTGTACTGGGGTGTCAAAGGGGTAGATATGCCAAAGAAGAGAAAAAGATAAAGTTGAGTAAGTTCTGTTAATATTCCTATAGATTTATTTGATCTTTTATCCGTTGTCGGATTTCATTCTGTTGTCATAATTCAAATGATGACAGCAAGAATCTTGCAAAGTAGCTTGTGGTCCAAAGATCCATTAAAATCTCAGGCTGAAGAGGATCAGCTTGAGCTGCTGGAAGTGAAAATGTGGCATTAGTGCTGCTTTTTTTTATATATATTCATTAATGACCTTGCTGAGGGAACAGAGGGCACAGTCAGCAAGTTTGCTGATGATACTAAACTGGGGGGAGTGGCTGACACACCAGAAGTCTGTGCTGCCATTCAACAAGACCTGGACAGGCTGGAGAGCTAGGTGGGGAGAAATCTAATGAAATTCAACAAGGGCAAGTGTAGAGTCTTGCATCTGGGAAAGAATAACCTCATGTACCAGTACAGGCTGGGAATGAACTCTGAGAGAGTAGCATAGGGGAAAGGGACCTGGGGGACAGCAGGATGAGCATGAGCCAGCAATGTGCCCTTGTGGCCAAGAAGACCAATGGCATCCTGGGGTGTATTAGAAGGGCTGTGGTCGAGAGGGGTTCTCCTCGACCTCTACTGTGTCCTTATGAGATGGCATCTGGAATACTGTGTCCAGTTCTGGACCTCTCAGCTCAAGAAGTACAGGGAGCTGCTGGAGAGAGTTCAGCACAGGGCCAGAAAGATGATGAAAGGTGTGGAGCATCTCCCTTCTGATGAAAGGCTGAGGGAGCTGGGGCTCTTTAGCTTGTTGGAGACTGAGGGGTGATCTCATTAATGTTTACAAATATGTAGAGGGCAGGTGTCAGGAGGATGGAGCCAGGCTCTTCTCAATGATGTCCAATGATAGGACAAGGAGCAATGGGTATAAGCTGGAACATCAGAGGTTCCAAAGAAATACAAAGAAGAATTTCTTCATTGTGAGGGTGATGGAGCACTGGAACAGGCTGCCCAGATGAGTTGTTGAGTCTCCTTCTCTGGGGCTATTCAAAACCCACTTGGATCCTGTGTGACATGCTCTAGGTGGTCCTGCTCTAGCGGGGGGGGGCGGGGGGCGGGATGATCTTTCAAGGTCCCTTCCAGCCCTTGAGATTCTGTGATTGTGTGAAGGCTTTTTAAAAATACAGAAGATGGAACACTTCATTAAAAACACATCAAACATATAGGTATTATACTGCAAGAATTTGTTAGTGTGATTTTTTTTCAGGTCCTGTGGCCCATTAGAATGTTCCTTGCAATTCTGAAGTGCATTACTGTTCTTGGCACTTTTAAGAGTCAAACATACTAGCTACTTTAATCGTGATAATAATTTAGAGTGTCAAAAGGGTAGTGTACCTTCTCAGCATTTCCATTTGGTATTATTTTACTCTTTTAATAGAACTTTATAGTTCCCAACCTTACCTCAATTAGCAGTACTGACAGATGCTAGTTCAGCATTTTACCTCTAGCCAGTAGAGCTTTCTTTAGAATAAAAGTCAGTAATTTTATGTTGCTAATTTGAGGTGATATACCTACATGTAAAATTACATTTTAACTTTCTTGTTATACTTGCAGTGAGAGATGGCAGCATAAAGAAATATAAGTGAATGTGTCTGAGAGATAGTTAAGGACTAGAAGGTTCATTATGGAACTTTTATAGCTCATTTTGAGGTGTACTGCAGTTTCTTTGTTAACTCCTTCTTCCACTGTCCATCTATTTCTCTTGACATGTCTTCCCTCTTTCCTCATGAGACTTTGGTGTTTTTTTAATAACTGTTTATTTCATTGGAGGCTTTGGAGAAAAGTGGGGTCAAGATTTGGATTTTTATAGATTTCTATCACAAAAATGTCAATTGAAGTGTTACATAGATGTAAGATGTCACAATGTTTCACAAAGCCACGCTTTATGAGAAAGACCATAAGTCCCAGTTCATAGGAAGGAAGCAGAAGGAAAATATTTTTGAAAGTATGCTGCGGACTACAATAGTCACAATAATAGTAATGATTGGTATTAGCAGATGCTATCAAGAAGGATCTGTGTTTGGGCATTGTTCTCTAATTCACCATGTAAAATATAAGGGTAATTGCATGAGAAGGCAGAGCTGCAGCTTAACATTGCAAGAAATTGCAATATTGCAAAATTAACTGTTCCATAAGCTCCTTGGGATTCGTTTTAAAACATGCTGTATTTTACCTGTATAGTTATGTGCTTCAGTCTTTCTTGAATAAGGATTTTTTTCAGTAGTTCAGATTATGCTGCAAATTCTCAGTTAGTTACTAAATTACACTTTTATCTGTTGGGTAAAGAAAAATACCAGGCATGTGCATTCTAATAAGTTCATATGAGGCAGCAAAACTGGCCATCCTGATTGAAAAGAGAACCAGCAATTGCCAAGTATAGGAGGAAATAGATGCTTTCTATTGCAGTTCAAAGGGCAGTATACTGATCAAAGCTTTTACTTTCTCTTTTTCAGTGTATTCTTATACCTAAATAGAAATTTCCAAGGCATAGAACTGAGATCTGTATTATAAATAGTACAGAATTTCTTAAAGTAGAAAATTCATTTCTTGTTTTTGCAACATGCATTTAAAATTATTCCTAAATGCCATTGTTTAGAAAAAGTTAAATGATACTTCCTATGTCATTGTGCATCATAGTTGCGAGGTTAAAACATCCTAGGTCATAGTTGTGAGGTTTTTCTGTAGTTTTTACCTTACTGTGTGCATATGCATTGATTACTGTGAAGCAATTTCAGTGTTTCAATTTCTAAAATAATAGTTTAGTGCACTATCTAATCTTCATTAATTCTGTACATGAGAAATCTTAAATAAATTTACATAATGACTGTAATTTTAATGTAAATGTAATTGCAGAAATAACCTTGGACTAACTTTGAGTTGAACAAGAGTGTCATGTTCATAAAGGTTTAATTAAAAATAGCAATAGTATTTTTCAAAGAAATTGAGAAATGTTATTAAAGCCTCTGTAACACTGTAATAAATTTCTCAGTAGCTCTTCACCTGTTTCTCACTATTGAGATGAAGGTTTTATAATATTAGCCTGTGTGCATCTCCCCCTGCCCCTCTAGTTAATTTAAGTTTTAACACTGGAGTGGGGGGAGGGGCACAAATCAGATAAGTTAACATAAAAAGTTAAGAATTTTTCCGTTCATCTTACCTAGTACTCTGCTAAATGTGCCACCACTTTTGGATGGAATGAGTGATATTACTTGTAGTCATATAACATAGGATGAAATTAAATACATAATTTGTAGCGTTTCTTTAAAAAAGTGGGGTTATTTTTTCCAAGCTAGATAGACAGATTTCTTTTCTCTGCCTTGAACTTTTGGCCTTGCTCTCAAGAATATGGGTGGTATATGTTTTAAAATTGATATATTAATGTTGAATTTTTATTGTCACCATTTCTGTTTGTGCGCCTTTCAAATCCTTCATTTGTTTGTTTCTGAACTTTGGACGTATCGTAAAAATGTCACCATTGTGGCTGAACATTAAGCACCTTCCCATTTTGCTCTGGGCCGTTGAAATAAATTTGGACCAGGTGCTCCTCTCATAACAGAAGTCCTTGATGTGCCCTGATAGCGAGCAGGAGAGCGGAAGCTGTCAGCCTTCAGCTGGCTTGAAGAATGCAATTAAAGCAGTTTTAATACTGTTGAGGGACCCTATCCAATGAATGCTGTTTGAGTTAAGCCAAGCCTAGGACCTTAAACGTGTACTTTAAGCACGTCAACTTTGTCTTTTTAGTTGGAGGAGATCTATCATTCCCACACATTATGTGAGGGTGGGGTTTTTTGTTGTTGTTTTTTGTTGAGGTTTGTCGAGGGTTTTTTTTAATGCTAGGAGAGCTACTCCCATTCCTTACCAATTCACTGTAATTTTATCTGTTAGCTTTGTCTTTATGGCATTGTTAATACTTGTGATTCAAAGCATTCATTGTCAAATTAAGGCTTAAAATGCATTTTTAAATGTCAAAAGTCCCTGTGCTTTTGCATAAACCCTTGATTAGGTAATTTCGTAAGCAGTTCATCACTAGGCTTTTCAGATTTGACTGGTGAAAAAAAAGGCAACATCAGTACAGATCAAAACACATGAGGTATGTAGAAAAAAACCCTAGAAAGCAGCCAGTACTACAATGAGGTACTATTTTTACTGAAGATTTTGCTCAGCTTAGTTTCAAAAGTGGATCAATCCCAAAAGCAATGGGTTAGAAAACTTGCAGACATCCTTTTTTTTCTTTTTTTCCCCTTCTTATCTTCTCATTTGTTTAATTAGCATTTTCAAGTTTGCTTGTTGCTTCCTCTGTTGCTCATTGTTAGGGCTGACTTCACTGGAATTAATGCTTCCCTGAGGGATACTCCTCCGATGGATGGTTTCATTTGTTTCCCTGCTTTTCCTTTGTTGGTAAAGTTGTGACTCAGTTGCCATTTTGAGCCTCACTGGGTTGCAAAGTTGATAATGGAAGTAGATAATGAGAAGAGTTTTTTGATGAAGTCTGGATATTAGAGTTTGGTTTTGTTTTTTCTGTTGGTTGGGTTTTGTGGCAGATGGGATCATCTTTTGCATAGTCTGACTTTCAAGATCTACCCAAAAGAACAAAAAAGTAACAGCTATCTGCTCTGATGCCTCCCCAGGATAATTCTAGTTTTTCAGATGAAGATGGGGAAGGGAATATTAAGGGAACCCAGTTTGTGTGGAATTTGATAGACCAAATTGCATTTTGCTATATTGTTGGTTAAGTCAATTACAATGGTGGCTTCAAAATATCTGACTGGGTTATTATGAGTTATGACTGCTTAGTATGAAAACTCTTGGGTTCATAATTTACTGCATACAGACATTTTGAAGGCTTGTATCTTTGTCATGAGTAGGAAAGGGATGTTCATTGTGTTTTCTAAATAGCTGTCACCCATTTCAGGAATTTTCATATGTATATATGGAAACCAGAAAAAAAGGCCCAACTTACTGCCTACCTCTTAAAAGGCTGAAAGGAGGAATTACAGACTGGTTGTCTTAATTCTGATTCCTCAGAAGGTGCTGGGACAAATCACTGAATAGCAGAGAACAGCAATGAACTGTGGTGTTTTTTCTTGGCCTGGTGCTTCTCCATAGGAAACATCTCTTCTTTCTACCTTGTCTGTATTGTTTCCACACAACTTCTTATGAAGGCAGCATTGTGTAGACAAACATACTGTAAGAAGAGTGCCAAACTACAAGGGAATCAAGTGGACAACGATGAGCAGATTAGATTCTGCAGAGCTTGGTTTTGAACTGAATGCTCATTCTGCCCTTTTGTTTTCAATGCTGCAGGCAGTGTGCATTAGTACAGGGAGGAAATCAACAAGCTCCTCTCTGCCATTAGTTCCTCTTGATGCCTTTCCTACTGCTGGTGACTAATTATTGACCCTTTCTAGTGGTGTCTGTCCTTTTCCCCCTCAGTCTGAAATACTGAGCAGACTCTATGTAACACTGCTGGTAGTGGTACTGGGAAGTCCAGAGCTGGAATGGTTAAGTCCAGTCTTGAGTCAACTGAAGAAGCTACTTAGCTACGCTTGGTCCCAGCTCCCAGAAAAGCACTCATAGGGTCTGACTTCATCTAAGAATCAGGGAGAAATGTGTGTTATTGAAGCCAATGCTAGGAATTACACTCCTGCTCCTTTTAGCAGATGAGTGGACTAGTTAACCAGCTGAGTTCCCCTTCCATCTTTTTGCCATGGGGATGAATTAGGGAGGTGGTGTATTTTCTGGAGGGAGACTCCTTTTATGCCCTGAGGTGATGGTAAGGCTGTTCAGTGACCTGTCATCTTATTTTATCATCCGATGTGATGAAGTATTGAGGAGTGCTGTAAGCACAGAGAACTATTCAAGAGGAATTAATACTCTGTTAAATATTGAAGGACGGACTTCCCAAGCAACGTTCCTCTCCACGTGGATCCTCTGGTGTTCATAGACATTTCCATCTCAGTTAAAATTTCTTCTGTCTCCAGAGTGCATTTGAGGGAAGATTTTTAGCTTCACTATGACTTGCAAAGCATTACTTGTTTCATTGCAGAGAGCCTGTCCTTTACAAGAGCTGTGTGTCAGGTTTTCTTGAATCCAGTACTGTGAGTGTAACTTGGACAAGACTACAAGTGAAATCGGTAACACATTTTTAGTTCTTCTAGATAAAGTGTTATCTGGCACAGTGCCTAACAGGGGGTGTAGTGGCTGGAGAATTGTTGAAGTCAGCACGTTGCCCAAAGGCACAGTACCTTGATCAAAAAAGTGTTATCAATCTCCCATTTGGACAAAAAAAACCCAACATATATTAAAAGTGCATTACATCTCCTTAAGTGCAGGGTTCAGATTTATTTTAAGACTCATGTCATTTAAACAAATACTAAATTGAAATAATTGAATGAATTTTAAGTAAGGATAAAATTGTATATGTTTAATTTCTGTGGAAGAAAAAGTTACTTGCTGTATTTGACTTGACTTTATTCAGTCCAGTAATTACTATTTAATATATGCAAGGGCTATATCCCATCTGTAATTACAGTTATTTGATTTTCTGATGCACTGACAATGGTGAAGGTAATGATTCTACTGCAAATTTAAAGCAGATTTTGCTCACAAATTCTTTTCCCTTTTTGTTGCAGATCTGTCTTTGCAAACTGTCTTCCGTTTGAGCATATTTTTGTCATAGTTTTCAAAAACTTCAGTCAGCCCAAAGTGCTGTCACTGTGAATTAGAATATTTGCAGTGCAGGAGAGCACAAAAAAAGGACAGGAATTGCAGGGAAAATACTTGGAAGCAGCAGAAAAGTAGATGTAGCTTTGACATATCAAGCTATCAGTTCTTCCACCTCCAAAGCAAATAAAATGTTGGAATTCTACAGAGAAATATACTTGGATTCTGCTGTTGTAACTCTTTCTCAGCAGAAAATGAGAAACTGTATAGCAAGGAGGTGGTTGCCAAACTGTTGCTTATTTGATGCAGGGATAGGATGCTTTCCTGAGTGGCAGAAAGGAGGAAGGTGTCAGAGGAAGCAGCCCTCTATGCCTTTTAGAGTTAAGATGGGAAAATAGATACCCTCTTCCTTGCTGAATATGATCTGTGGCTCAGGGTAGTTGTTTGTCTAGTATCAGTCAGGAGATGATAAATGCTAGTACAGGGATTTACTCTCATACTAGGGATGGTTCCTGTCTGACACGCATGCCTGCATGTGAAATGGCTGACTGTCCTTTCTTTAATCCCTTTGCTGAACTAGACAGCAGTTAATACAGTCTAAGCAGTAGCTATATTTTATGGAGGATATATGGGTAATAGGGAATAGCTTTATATAACATTTAACAGTCTCTTTTTTTTTCAGTAGCAGAAAATCTGACTGTGCTTTATGCTTTGTGTGCAATATTGCTAGGTAATTCTGTGCTCCTGCTGTTGCTTGATTTAGCCATCTGCAGAAGTACAAGCAATAGTGATTTAGTATTTGCAGGGCAGAAAGACCTTGATGAAATGTGCAAACCCTTCTTCTTAATACTACTGTGAGCTATATCTCTGAAACTAATATCTGAGGTACTGACCTTCTTCCACACACATACCTACACAATGTTTGAACTGCAAGTTCGGTTTTATGATACCTCTGTAAAAGCTGGAAGTTATTGAAATACTAAAGATAGAAATCGTCAGTCTGTATTTTTAAGGTTCCACGTTTACATTATGCCCTTTGTTCAGCTCTCCATGCCACAGGAATGCTATGTCTTCACACCTAAAATGCCATCCGAGTTCCTGTAATTCTTAATAGTGTCCTGAAAACACGAGGCTTATCAAGTGGTCATTTACCTGTGAACGAATGCGTGCATGCATGTGTAGATGTCTGTAAACACTGATACTTGTATATATATACAAACGAATATAGTGTATGTGTGCATATCTATATATATAGATATATATCTACACACAGAGAGTTTGTTACTTAGTGAAAAGGTAGTATATTAGTCAGTGTTTTGTATCTGCTTGTGTATTTGAGGCACTGAGAGAACACGGCTGAGGTAGGATGTAAGAATGTGATCACATGAGATCAGGCTATAGAAGGCTTTCTGCTTATTGGCTGGATAAACAAGGAGCTGAATTCATTCATCAGTGCAAATTAAGTGGAACACAATGCCCATAGGATTAACTTGATGTCTTGAAAAATAGAATAACCTCCTTGAGCTACGTTATACTCTGCTCAACAAAACCAAATTAAATCTGTTGCTGCATTCAGCAAGCCTGGTATACACTGTGCCATCGTACGCTGAAGGCAATGGCTAATGTGCGTAAGGCATAAATTTCTGTGTTGTTTCCCCCACCTTAACTCAGATAAATAATAGTTGGCAACTTAATAGCTGCCTGAAATCCAATGAGTTTTCATTTCCTGGATTTCTGAAGTAGCCTCTTCAGAAACATTTTTAAATGATATGAACTCAAGCCTCGGAGAGTTTCTGAAACTCTGAGGCTTGAGTTCGTATCATTTAAACTCTGGAATCAGTCCCTGATAACAGTTGAAAATTCTCCTTACTTAAGCTGAACAAAGACTTCTACATAGTGTCTTTTAATGAGTGGTTCACTCTTAGAAGAAGTAACCTTTAGTTACTGTTCAAAAAAAGCCAAGAATAAAAAAATCCCAACATTCTTGTGAAATAATGGTAAATTAATTGAGATTTTTTTTCGTAAGATGAGGTAGCAAGGTCTGGAGTTACATTTGGATTAGCTGTTGCTGTTACTTTAAGACTTGGTTTTACCACAAGACTAATTTGCTCAACTATCAAATTAAAGTTGTATCAATTAGAAGACCAGGCATATATTCTTATCAGCGGTAAACCAATAGAGAATGAAATTATGTTAATATTAAATAGGTAATACATTTTAAGATCAGTACAAGTCTAAGAAACAAAACAAACCCCTAAATTCCACAGCAATAACTTTTACCAGACTGTTAAAACCTGAAGATTTGGTTCTTGCTTTGATATTTAGAAAGAGTAATTGCAGGAATCCCATGGGAAAATATTGCTGTCAGTGTTACTTTTATGGAGAAAAAAAAAGGTATATGGTTGTTATGCTTATAATCTACAGTTTGAGGACTGAGGTTGTTTTTTTTTCATTTATTTGTGTTTTACAGGGTCTACTCTGCAGTGAGTGTCTTAAGTTTTAACTTTAGCAAAAGTTAAAGAAATGTTTTAAGTTCTGGATTTATGGTGTATTTTTGCATGCAGCCTTTTTATCCTCACCAGCCTCACAGGTAGCATATGCACGTGTATTTATGAAGAGACAGTTCGTTGATGATATTGACCCGTTAAAACCAACGTGGACTTCAAAACACAGAGGAGCCATCTATGTTTTTATGTATGTAGCTGAATGCAAATACTACTCTACGTGGAGGAAAAGTTTCTATTGTAACATGTATAGATGATTCAGTGTGGCTGACTAAGGTCCTTCAAGCATTTCCATTTAGAGACTTTCAATGTGTACCTTGTTTTCTCTGAGAACAGAACAAGAGAAGGGTCATGTTGTGTACCTTTGCCATGTATCTCATAAGCTTGTGAAACGTGAAACTCTGCTTCAGTGGACAAGAGCTGACCTTTTTAGATGGAAAATGCTCCTTTGGACTGAAGGAGAAGTAGCCTGATTATGGGGCAGGCAGAGAAGCTTGTGAGTTACAGGGGAGAGGAAGGAGGGAAAGTAGTAGTAGAGATCTGAATGGGAAAGGCATACTGATATTTTTGAGCAAAGATCCATATTCAAGTTAAAGACAGGACACGTATTTTACATGTAAAATGCCAGAGATCAAAACCAAGGTACTACTGAGCAGATAATAAACCAATTAAAGTAATAAAGTTGACTGAGCTTAGGTTTATAATATTTTCATTTTTACCCAGTGTCTCCAGTTGTCAGGGAGGCTGTTAGCAAGAACATGAGGTGGTGTTTTGGGGTTTTTTTTTACTTTCTAGTCATATTCCATGCTAGAGGAGAATTAAGACTACTATCAGTAGTCTGCTCAGGATTAGATGGAATTGGAATAAGTGCTAGTTTAGAGGATGCCTCATTGGAAACAATGTTTGATAGATGAGTCAAAGACTTCCTGGAAAATGTTTGTTTTTCTTGGCAGCTCTTTTTCACCTTTCAAGAAGAAATCAGCTAAACATATCAAACGTTAGCTTTTCTCAAGGAAGGTACCAAAACATCATTAATCAATACCTAGTAGTCTCCTATTTGAAAGAGGGTTTCAAGGTAAACCTCAAGCTAGAATAAGCAGTGAAAATATTTGAAGAAATATATACAGTAGGCAGGTTCAAAAAAGACATATTGGGATATTGGCAATGTGTTTTATGTTGGAGATACATATTGTTGATAGATGTCACTCCGATGTCACTTTTGTGAAAGCTATTGTGAAACCCATTTGAAACTTAGAGTGTAGAGAAGTACATTCTTCATAACAAAGTTTACTCCAGTTACTGAAAGATAGACATTAATTAAAAACATGCTCTTTTGTTAGTTGTTAGAAAAATGTCTCAACTTAAGAGTCTTCAAACTCCAAAGTTATTTCAAAATATCAGGAAATAGCAGGCTTGCCAAGATGGATTCAAGTGATAAAGGCACTTGAAAGAAATTCAGAAGGAAAGATAACGTTCAAGGCCATAAAAATCATGCTCATTGGTGTAACTCCAGAAACAGATAAATATGAAGATAAATATGTATAAAGTCTTTCACAAACCTGTGTGGACATGTGCTTTCATGGGAGAGCATTGGTGCGTGATCTGTAAGTGAATACTCCAAATTGGTGCAAAATACAATTTGCTTTTTGTGAGAACTTTTGATAAACTTACTAGCAGAAAATGAAATGAAAAAAGGAAGAGGAAATAAGTACTTCATCTCCTGTGCACAATTTAGCAGTAGTTTTTACTTCTGGAGAAAGTTCTGTGATGGAAAAGTAAAAAGAAAAGGAAAAATACCTTCTCTAAAAAGATGGATACATGCTGCTGTTATTTGCCTATATTGTAAAAACATTTATTTACGTATTTATTTGAAAAATACTTCTGAGATGATAAATAGGTTGTTAGCTGCTTGGGTTTTCTTCTCTTGAGCAAATACAGCATCCTGAACATTACACTTTCTGTTGCTAATAAAGCAACCTGCTGTTGAACTGTTTATTACTTCACTGCATCATGTCTCTTTTAGACAAAATGAACTGTGATAGCCCTTTTTTTGTTTCATATTTAAACAGTAGCAATATGTATACCAGCTGAATTTGTCCACTTCAGAGTTACTGGCTGCTTGTTCACTTTCCTCTATCGATTTTCACCTCTTCAGATAGGAAGAAAGATTAAATGATGAATAAGGACAGGAGGCTTCTGCTTCTGTTAAAAAGATGTATTTATTTGGGAGAAATAGTGAGAATTTTAATATTTCACAGCTGGTGAACACTTAAACGTTGCAAACATTATATACTGCAGTATCTGAAGCTATTGTTCTGTGAGGTAGTACTACTGGTTCTTCTAAGGAATCATCTTTTAAAAGCCCTTAAACTAGTTTCAAAGCTGTGACATTGCTTTGAAGTTTCCTGTTCATATATTATCGTGGGGGAAGCTGCCATGCTGCTTGACAGGGACTGTGTGGTGAAGGGCTTAGGGTTCAGGGGGCTGCTTTTTCTCTAGACACAGTTTTGCACCTGAAGTGAACATTCTTTCCCTGATTACTTTTAGGGCACTTCTTTGAGAGCAATTCATAGTAGGCATAAAATTTCAACACAGACTATTTAAAATGCTGCTTTTATTCCTGCCTGTTAACTCTCACAGTTGAAACCCTAAGGAATATTTGAAAAGCTCTGGTCACAATTTTTGCAGGTAATAGGATCATAAATAAACATCTATATGCAGATAAGGACTTACCAGAAATCCATCCCTTGAAGGAAAGCCTACTCTGCATGTTACTGAGATAAATCCAGGAATTTAGAGCTGCAAAGTACTGCAAAATGCATGTGCACAACACCTCCAAACAATTATAGACATCTGTTCTGTTGTGGTGGGATTTAGGATTGGAAGCTGAGGTTAGATTGACTAGATATTATGGAGGAGGGGGAATCCTGAGAATGTGTTATACTTGCAGTATTTTTTTTTTCCTTCAGGTGGCACCTGCCATTGTAGTTAATTTCCCTTTAAGAATCAGTCTAACCAAAATATGATTTGACTTACATACACTCCTCCAAAAAAAAATTAAAATTAAAAGTTTGATCATATTAACATTTATCATATTAACGTAGATAAGCACCAACTTTCACATACACAAATGGACAAGTAGATAGCAAAAGATTGTAATGTTTTGTTCTAAACTGTATACTGACTACAAAAGGGGAAACGACCCAACTGGGTGGGCTGTGAGAAAAGGACACAATAGAGGTTCCTTTGAACTCACTGGAGAAAGATGACTAATGGGAGAACTAAATGTACTAAATGGTTTTTTTCCCTTGTCAAGTTTTACATTGAGAAAGAGGGTAAATTCAGCTTGACTCAGCTCTGACAGAATGAGTGCCATGATTATTGATGCGATATTTAACCAAAATAGGGATCTAGCAATAATATGACAGGCACCAATGTGCCAATTATTTTGTGCAGAAGAAATTAATTGCTCTTAACTGGAAAATAAAAAGAAAAGAGAAAAGTAGGTCAAGGTAGCTCTGCTTGACAGCCTAGCTCATGTCTAAAGAGAAGGGGCAGAGATTTTTCTTTCTGCATAAAAGCAACAAAAAAATTTAAAAAACAAGATAAAAGATAAAAAGCTAAAGAAGGTGGAAGAGGAAAGGGAGAAGGCCTTGGGTTTTTACTATTGTTCCATTTTACTTTAAAATACTGATAATTTGCACATTGCTTCTTGTCTGCTAAGTGAATCTGTGTTTATGATATGTCCCCTGACAAAAATCACTACATGGAACACTAAATTTTAGTCACTGAGCGCATGAGTTGATAGCAATAGTGGACTATTCCTGAACTCTCATAGGGACTACAAATCGAATCATACAAATCGAATTTCAAGGCCATTTTTCTGTTACAGGTATTTCTTACTTAGTGTTTGGTATTTTGTGTCTCAACAATTCTTGGTGGTGTAAATGCTGGGCTAATGTAATAGTCATAACAAAGAACATCCTTATGTACTGAAAATAAATCAAATGTAGATTTAACAAGTGGTACTGAAAGTTGTGGGCTGAATTTGTAGGGAGCTTAGTTAGACTGCTGTAAATCTCTTTGATAGTTCACACAAAAGTAGTTGCAGAAATTACTGTTGCTCGGATTTTTTCCTAAATATTTAGAAATTGCTTGCATAGCTTAAAATCCAGATGTATCTTCCTTGATTTTAAAAAAATGTATTTTAGATAGACAGTACAAAATTATATATACAAAATGTACAGTTGTGGGTTGGCATTTGGGGTTTTTTTTTTCTTTCCTTAGACATAAGCATAAATAAGGTACACTTTTTTTAATATACAGCCAGCCGAAAATAATTGTACTTCAAGTAGCTGAAACACAAATAATTGTGCAAGCTTTCTTTGGGATTGTTTGCTGAAGATATTTTTGTTTGTTTCTTTTCCATGTTTGCGTGTCCTTGTTCTGTGCCTGTTTTTAACACCACCCAAACTTAAACCTATAGCAATTTTAAACATGACTCTCTTTCTGCTTGTAGTGTACTTTTACTCGTGTTACCTTGAGAGGAGGGCTTTTCTCCTCTCATTCTGTTCACCTCAAAGCCAAAAAATATAGCAGTATTTGCAACACTTTTTGAAGGAATGTTTCTAAATTATGCCTCCATGTTTTTCTCACTCCCATTAGCAGAGGTGAATGGGCAAGAGGTCATCTTAGGGGACCTCAGCAATTCCATCATGAGTTTAAGACTGTAACTGCATTGGTTGTAAAGATCTCTCTTATGTGTAGGTTGGTTTTTCTTTTGTAATTCACTTGTTTCTGAAATAATACAGCAACTTCTTGTTGCTGTAATGTTCAAGCCTGTAATATTTAATATTTGTTGTAATTTTTAATAGTTCTAATGTTTCTCTGTAACATAAATATTTACTTGGAATATTACCTTTAATTTTAAGTTTAACAAGGTAAGTACAAAATGAGTTCTTGCAGGTTTCTTCTTTTATGTTGCAACTGCAACCGAGCCTTGCCAAATCCTACTTTTATTCTCTCAATTTGGTTCTCTCTTGAGCAGAGACTGCCAAATAGTTCAAATTCCTCCTCCATTTGACTGTGTCTGTAAATGCAGTACAACTGCTCCTAGATTTCTGCACTCTAGTCCTAGAAGGAAATTCCCTCCCTTCCTGCCCTCTCCTGGATACTGTCAGCACATGGATAACTGTAATGTATGGTATTTCAAATGAAAATACCAAGCAAATCTATCCCCTGTCACAGGCTGGAGTGTTGGGAGCTGCGTTATTCTTTTGAGATATCCCATGCAACACAGATCAGCTAATAAAGAAGGGCAAGAGGTAAAAACAGGTGAGCTCTTACATGAATCCTGAGAATAACCACCTTCCAACTATAGTTCATTAACATCTATTTTAAGTCTGTAGGCAGTAGTTCTAGCAGTAGGACAGGGTGTGGAACCCTATATTATCTCATTTAAAGTTTCTTAGGTACACTTCGTAGCTTTGTAGTATGCAGCATTAAAGTGGGAAGAAAGGGTGAGTTTTTCCCAAAATAAATAAAGCACGTATGTTTTGGGATATCTTCTCACAAGAAGCAGCATATGCCCTCCTTGTAGAGCACCTCCTTTAGTCATACAATGCTGTTTTCAGCCTGTGGGCTGACTGGTTGGAATCTCCCTCCTTAATGCTTTGAAGGAAAATTAGACCTGGAATCAGAAAAAATACTCTTTAATACTTCACAATACACACTTTACTCTTGTGCTTGTAGGTATTTAGCACACAGAACATAGTTTCTTGCTCTTCGTAATATAACTTAATAACGCTTACTGCTTCATCCATATGTTCTAAGTTTCGCCAGGATTTGCAAAATCTTAATTATTGCAGGTTTATTAATTGTGTCAGTAACCCCATAATGCCTGTTTGCTCAATGTCTGTGTTGCTGAGAGTTTCCCAACTAAGAACTGTTCTTGCCATCTTTCAAAGTGAAGTCTTAACTACTTCTGAAAACAATGGTATCAGAAGTTGAATCAATTTACCTTCAAGGCACAGCATATATTAGTACCATACTCTGAACATACTAACAATGATACTCACATGTTTGGGGTTTCATTTTACGTATGGTGGATGACCCAAGGATTTAAGTAGAAGTAGAGTCCTGTTTTGATACTTTTCTAATATTCTGGTTTTAAATATTGAAAAGTAATTAATTTCTTCTGTTCCACTAGAGTTGCTGACACTATTTTGAGGACTTCACCAGGGTGCAGAGAAGCAATTTAAAAATCTGAGTTGACACATCAGTAGGAGGGTTCCTCTAGAATAATTCCTGTGTTTTGACCCAATAAGATAAACACACAAGGGATGGGTTTCTTCTGCTGCTGAAGTCAACACAACTTTACTAGGACAGTGCTTTCAGGTGTGTTCCCTAAAATACAATTGGGGGATTTTGTTGCTATTTCTGGTATGCCACCAGGTATAATTCCAGATTTCCAGTGTTAATTCTTCCATTTTTAAGGTTTTATCCTTTGCTCTGAAATTACCAACAATATTTTAATGCAGCATTAGCATTTATTTGGGTTTTTTTTCGATAGTAGATCTATTTATTTGATACGCTTTACTCATGTCTAGTTTTATAAAATATTTCATTCTACAAAGTGTGTTTCTAACTGGTGAAGTCTCGCTTTTCCCCATAGGAACTGTAAAACTGCAACACTATATGTAACTGTCCAACACTGAGTAGTCATTGTATATTTGACATCAGCAACTGTTGTCCATTTTCATATTATTACAGCTGCTCCAACTTCTGATGATAATTTTTTTAACTGACTTCTAAAATTCATAATGAAATATGTTGCCTTTGATTTCAAGGGGTGTCCTTATGTTGTAGTGGGGATGTGTATGTAGAAACACATATTTAACTTCTGTTGTATTCCTTATGCCCTCATCTCCTCAGTTTGTTCTTTCTTAATCCCTCTGTATGTTATAGAGTAACAAAATTACACAATTACATTACAAATTGCAATAAAATTCTTGTTTGCTTGTGTTTTCTTCAGTATAGGGCAAGTCAAATTCACAATAGAAATGCCAAGGTTTTACAACTGCTATGGTAGGAAAATATCTTTTCTGCAATCAATATATTTAAGTTGTTAAGGCATTTCCATCCAGTCATTATGATTTTTTTTGTAGTTTCCTGTCTAACTAAGCTTGTTAAAAATACTTGTTAAAAAGCAATATTTGAATTTTTAACAGACAAGTGTTTTAGGGTGTTTTTAGTATCTTATGTTTTGCAGTAAAACAGCAATCTCTTATGAAGACTGCAAAATATTGAAAATTGTCTTTCATTATGGAATCAAAATGTTGATTATGGTAAAAAACATCGGTAGCTAATGAAAGGTATATTAAAGTGGTCTTAATACTGCAAGTTACTATCTTTACTAAGTTGACATTGTGATGGATGACTGATTTGGGGATATGCATGTTAACTAAATGTCAATTCCTGTTGATTTTATTGAGTCTTTGGAATTTAAATAGTGTTGTGCCCTTGAAAATGTCCATAATAAACACTCCCCTTTTGTATACACTTTGCAAAGGAAAGTATGGGGGCACTTGTACACAGTACAGTAATTCCATGTAGAAGAATCAAACATGTTTAATACCAATGTAGGGATTTATTTTTAAATTCAGTAACCCTGTTCAGAGTCTACATTTTGCCATTATTGATACTAAAATTGGAGTAATCATCAAATGGTCCATACTTTTTACAGTACTGTTTCTGGAGATAACAGACAAGTCTTTCTAGGATCACTTGCCAAACAAAGCTTTTATGATTATTGCAGACTTGTAATAAATTCAACATGTCTGTTTGCATACACTTGAAAGGTGTGGGGGAGATAGGACTGTTACTTTTTTTTAGCAGTGACTTCCAGCATTAAGTCTCTAACCATCTAGATTCTGTATGTAAATAACATCTGGGTTTTTTCTTTGGAGTTACTGCTCTGGAAAAAAAATGTTATTTTTTATCAGATCAGATTCCCTACACGGGTACCTGTACACCTACCTGGGCATGTAAGGCAGACCTCTCTGTGTGAGAGGAGGAGGTGGTGTAAGACACGGAAATGCTATAAATGTACAGCTAACCTGATATGATCATTTGGAAAAGCTGAAGACTTTTACTTCCATGGGAACAGTCGTAGATTCTCTTGAATCGATTAAGGCCTTAGATTTGTAAACCATTACAGAAATGCATTGTTGGTACTCTACTGGCAGAAACATTCATAGGTCTGCTATCTGGGGCTGAAGTGATTGTGGGTGCTTCACAGTTCCTGGTTCAGTTTTGTTTTGGGGCTTTGAGGGTTTTTTAAAATTATATCAGAAGAATTAAAGAGCACAGCATTAGGTGAAGTCTAGAGGTTTGATGGAACTAGAATGTGAATTTGAAAAAATGTAAATTTTCACAGCTTGTTATATGTGACCATTGCTAATCATGGTAGCAAGTTGGCCATCTTTCAATGTTGACATGATTTACAGTATTGGTATTAAGTTTTGCACTATACCAAAGGTAAAGGTGATTTACCAGCTTCCAGATAAGATATTTCTTCTGATTATGCAATAAATATTTTATAGTCTGTGACAGACTGGAGTGAATCCTATTTATCATTAGCAAATATTTCTCTGTTAAAAATGAAGACCAGTAGTACCAGTAAAGAACTCTGGCAAACCAATGTAAGTGGAAAATGGGATATGAACCAAGATTTAGGGGAAATATTAGTAATTTAGAGATTAATGTAAATCAACATATCCAAATATGATTCCTTAGCTATAAACTGTATTAGTGCTCAGAACAAGATTAAAGGAGTCTGATAATGAAATTACCAGTTTAGCAAGCTATTTTTCAATATTAAATTACTCTTCCCTTTCTCTTCACTTCTCCTGAAGGTAAAATTTAAAAAGGTTGGACATTTTCATTTATGAACAGCTAAATTACCATAGATTACTAGTAAGGTTTGATATCAGGCCAAGATTCATTTTTACTTGATGTCTAGTGTTTAAGAACAAGAGATGTCTGATGGGCTACCCACTCTTTCTTGAGTATCTGCCAAATCTTGTATGTTAGCATTCCCTCTGATCTTTTAATGAGGGTTAAAAGGAGAAAACCAAGGGTTTTATTGCAAGTGGAAAGTAGTTTGCAATAGAGTAGTTTTCTTTTAGTTATTATAATGATCGTAGTGCATCAAATACCATTTTGGTTTTATAGGAGCTTTTTCCCCTTTCTTTAAAAACTCTGAAATATCATAGAGAATAGGAAGAAGAAAACTTCTCAGAATTATTGTTAGATAATGAAATGCTTTAAAATATTCTTTAAAGTTTACAGATGAATGTCGGACTGAGCTTCATAGTTGTTTTAGAATATCACAAAAGGCAACAGTTTGGCACCTTTGTAAAATACCTTTGTTAGTGCTGGGAATGTGTTGTCTGTTATCTGCACCCATGATGGTCATTGACCCCTTCAGTGGACTGTGTTGGGAAGCAGGCAGTGAACTGCAATCTCAAACTCCATGGCTTTTTCCTTTGCTTCCTGTGATGGCAAAGTACTGGGCAAATTAACAGGGCATAGGTGTACTTACTGAAAAATTAATCTTTTTCCATAGTACTTAATTGAAACTATAATTCCCTCAAGGATTTAGCATCTTTTGAAGTCTATTACCACTGTCTCCTGTTCTATTACATTCTACTTCTGAATAATATTACTGTCTCATCTGAATTAGATCCTTCAGGTTTGGATGGGTTTGGTTGGTTTCTCCCCTGCCTAACTGTGGGAATTCAGGTTTGTTTTCGCTTTCCTTTGTAGCCACCGCAACTGTAGCACTGACAGTGCCACTAGGAAGAAAAGCAGACTGAAAGCCTGCGGCTCTTCCTGGAAGCTATGGAAATCTACTATCTCTTTCTCTGGCCAAATGGCCTGAAGTGTGAGGGAGATGAAGGTCCTTCTGCAAATGTGTTCTTCCTTGGATTATAGTGGCTGTGCTTTGTCAATTCAAAATCCATCTTTTCAGGCTACCAGAGAATACTGGATGAGAGGTCAATATGTGCTGCAGTTACAGACAGCATCAGAATTTATGCGGAGTGTGGCAAACAGCAGTTGTTGCCAAAAGTGCAATAGTGAAAAAGTTTAATAGAAAAAATGTTTAATCTTGGGAAAATAATTTAGTCTGACACAGACGGGTGAACGATGGAAACACCCACACAGATTTCTTCCACATTTTTTTCTTTTTTCCCTTTTCAGATGGTGTGGGGAAAAAAAAAAAAAAAAACTGGAAATGATGTGTTTCCTAAAGGTACATATGTATATTCCCCACTCTAGTCCTTCTGACTTGAGAAAAAGCATGGCAGGTTTCTGAGAATTTTCCTGAGCATTTTGCTGTACCTCATTGATCAAACCACTAACTCTAGAAAACAGTTCAGATGATGACATCTATGGTTAAGCTCCTCAAACTATCCTTTCCATAAATGTGTATTTAAGTGGACTGTACCTTTCTTAAGGAGCATTTGAAAATCTGTTGGTAGAATCTATTAATCCTCCTAATGACTTCAATTAACCTTGTCAGTTAATGGGGTTTTAATACCCATATACTAAAATAATTCTGCCTAAATATCTGTCCTGGTTTAGACCCATCCAGGGACAAAAGACCATGATTAGACTCAAGTACCACAGACTTGCAAATTCCTAAAGGGCAGGGAGGACTTAATTGCTGCTTATAGTCCAGGACAAAAAAGACCAGGCTACTCAGCTTGGGGAAGAAAACAGAAAAGAATTTAATCCACCATGATCTAAAATATAGCCGTAAAACCCCAAAACATAACAAACAACACAGATTGGTAAAATGATGAAGAGCACAACCAGCCCTTTAAGACCACTTTCTCCCCATCCCTTCCCTCTTCCTGGGCTCAGAGCCCTGATCCCAATATCTTTATCTCCTCTCTCCCTGAACGGCTCAGGGGGGCAGGGAGTGGGGGTTTCAGTCAGTCTATTCTCGATGGCTTCTGTCATTTGTCTCTCCTCAGGGCATGTGGGCTCCTTGCTGATCCTCCCTGCTCCTCTGCGGGGAACCTCACACACACACACACACACGGCAGCCCTGCGCTGGCCACTCTGACATGCGTTCATCCCAAAGGCTGCAGCTCCTCTCTGCCTCTTGTGTGCGTTTTGCTCTGCAGCCCGCAGGCTCTCCAGCACAGCCTGTGCCATGGCTGCCTCCTCACACGCTCTCAGTCCTGCCATGGCCCTGCATGGGTTGCAGGGGCACAGCTGCATTCTCACCACAGCTTGCAGAGGGATCTCTGGTCTGGTGCTCCTCCTTCCTTCCTCCTTCTCTGACTGTGGGGTCTGCAAAAGTGGATCCTTGCTAAACCATGACAGTATCATCACCCTATTTATTGCAATAAACATGCAGTGTAACTTGTAATACCAAAGAACATGGAATACTGCTACTGCTGTTTGATTTTGAGGGATAGAGAGATGGCAAGAAGTTTCAGGAAACACACTGAGGAAAACCTTGAAAATAACTGTGGGGGGCAGCAGTGACTCAGCTTGTTCAGGAATGGGGCCAGGATTCCTCAAAGGATTACCTTTGTGTCTACAGTTCACAGAGAACATCTTAATTTAAAAAAAAAAAAAAAAAAAAGTAGAATGAAGAGCAGAGCAGAGCAACACTGAGATGTTTTGGCTCTTCTTGGGAAACCCTGTTTTTCTCTTGGGCTCCTTAGCTGCTGCAGTATGCTGGCTGGGGCAAGCTAGACCACCTTTTGTGTTTGCCTCCAAGAAGCTGGTAGAGCAGCTGCAATGATGCTCTTACTGCAGCTCTGGTGAAGATGGAATTATTGTATTTTCGGTGGCAGCTGGACTTCTTGGATCTGTTCTGCTGTCAGTGAGCTTTTATGTCTCTCTTTGCTAGGAGACAGCTTGGCAAGAGTAATTTGTGTAGACAGAGGAAAAAGGCAGAAGCTGTATAAAGTGTATGGATGATGTAATGTGTGTCAAAGCCCTGCAGAAAGAGGTGTCGGAGATGTAATGTTGATTTTATGTGCCATAGTTGTGGTCTTTTTTTGAGGATGCACTTCCCATTGTACAAAGTTGGGAGGAGGAGATGCCTAATTTTTAATACGAGCAGTTTACAACCATTCACAGTTAAACAGTTTATTAGGATTCTTGGTAACAAAAGGTGGTCTAACTATAGAGGAACGAAAAACAATATAGTGAGGATATTTACAATGTGTGACCTATTTGAATTATGATCTTGTTAACTATACAAAAATGACAAAAACCAGAACCATCCCAGTGAATTTAAACATTTAGCCTTTCATTAATGAACTTTTTTAATATTGAAGATATGGAGGAGGTTAATTTTTCCCCCTTTAACATCAAAAGAAGCTTGCACTTTGGGTGAACCTGTACTTTCTTAAGATTCAGCACACTAGGCTTCTAACTGGGAAAAAAAATGACAATATTTTTTCTTTACAACTTGCCAACACTAGAGTGTTTAGTTTCAGCCAGTAAATCACATGCCAGGGTTTCTACTGCCCTTTTAAATCAATTGAAGGTGTGATTCCTTTCCCCGTGATTTTTGTTTTACTTCCTTTTTGTAGTTGATGTTAATTGTTCTTATTTGCAGGCTTTAAATGTTGATGGACTGTGTCATTTATAACCCTTTTTCATTGCACAGTGACCTTCATAGGGAAATTTCATACATGTTTTCATTGGGCTTTGGTGGCGTTCCTGCTTCATGCATCTAAGTCAAACTGGCAATAAAAATTAGTATGCAGAAGTATGGCTTTCTGATTAAAGCAATGTTATTAAAAAATGATTGCACTATAGATGAAACATTTCAAAATGTTTTTCAAACCTACAGTGAAAGTGTGCTAACAAAATTGCCAAATATAATGTCCCCTGTGAATGATTTTTTTTTTTCCTGGACAAAAGCAGACAACCGTGAATTTTGCCCCTAGACTAATGCCTCATGTAATCTCAGTTGCAGTATTTCTACCCATTATTACTTATTGCTGTGGTTGGTGGGAGGAGTTGTACCCTATACAAACTGCAGTGCAGAGAAACCCCGTGACCTCTGATAAAGGATTTATTAGTGGCCCTGTGAAGGTAAATTGAATTTTACCCAAGATATCCTGTCTCTGCCATGAGGCTGTTGCTGAACTAGCAAGGCAGCAGAGGTGTGAAGAGGTGATGGAGAAAGGAGAAGGGAGCTTGCTGCAATGCAGATGTAGTAGGGGGTAATGAGGTTTAGGTAGCTTTAGTTGTGCTCAGCTCAAGTGTAGTCAAAGCGGTTTACCCATGTCAGCATGTAGCTGGACACAGACTGCAGAAATATGGAACAAAGCAGAGTAAATCAGATTTAATGTCTAGGGTAGTCACGACCAGCTTCACATTGGCTCTTAGATGAAATCAGATATGGATGATCTTAAAGGTCTTTTCCAACCAGAATGATTCTATTATTCTATGATTCTAAATCCAGAAAGAATGGTTTGCTCTGATTATTTTCAGTAACAGTGTTCAAAAAGACCACTTTTGTAAATTTTTGCTTATTTGCCTTAATTAAAATTGGTCTGCTCTGCAGGGCAGTTGGGCTTTTTGACCCCATCTTCTTATGCAATTTTTAAATTCCAGACTTTCCAGCATACAAGGCAGACGGTATGAAAGCTTTAGCACTTGGACTAGGATGTTGTAACTAGTGCAAATTTGCCCTCCATGCTGAAGGCTGATAACATCAGCAACTCATCTGCTGAGGGAACAAGATGACCCTCTTCCCCTCTTGGAAAGATGCAGCTGAACTGTTTGAAGTTAGAAAAACTTCAAACTAGTTTAGGTTGAGCTAATTTATGGCTGTACAGGAACAGAACTTTCTCATCTCAGCTGTTTCTTGCTGTAGTTTTGAGCCTGTTCCACCCTTCTTTCCCCCCTCTATTTTGACCAGGACATTAGCTGACTCTGTTCTCTTGGTTTTGTTTTACATTTTTTAGGAAACAAATCAAATCACATACTTTATCGTGCCTTTTCTTTTTCTCTGTTAACTTCCATCTTTTAAATACATTGGCTGGTTTGAACCAACCCAGATTCAAGAGCAGAAATATTAGAAATGTATTGTTCTCTTAGGCTGGACTCTTAAGTGTTTCTGTCCCGCTACTGAAAGAGATGGCTGCTTGCTTATGTATTAGTGTAACGTCTGACAAAAATTTGGAACAGTGTAAAATAGAAGAAAGCTAGTCTGCTGGTCTGTCACAGACCCAGTTAGAGGGTAGTATGATGAAACCCCATTTCATATCTGCTCCTACCATTCTCCCTGTTCAGGAGCTCCACTGTGTCCTGTTCTCTCTTTTAGTGAAGGAAAATGTGGACATGTTACGGATGAAAATACTGTGCTTTGAGGGTACAGGCAGTAGTGCCAGCAATTCAGCAAAGGTGAACTAGCATATTTGGCTCACAGTCCTTCCATAATATGGTCTTAGTCCATCTACTAAGATTGTTTTGAATGGGATAGCTATCATTTATTACTTTTTTGAGGTAGGACAAATGAAGTTTATCCTAGTGGTTTAGAATGGGCGGATTACAGTTGAACCATGATCTTCTAAATTCCACACATTCTGTCTCACTGGATTGTCTTTTTGTTATCTTCCATGTATTGCTGTACTTTCTTTCATGCTGACATCTTTATTTTGCATTTTACTGAGAGAAGGTAGTGATGAGGATTGCATCACATGATTTATAAAAGGTCCTTTCACTTCAGCTGAGACTTTGCTGTCTATATATTGTCGTTGCCAGACTCAGGAGAATGATTTCATTGACCAGACATGGAAATAGTCATTACTCTTTGTCCTGAATAGATTCACCTAGACCACAAAGGCTGGATTTTGTTTGACAGTAGCCAAAAGCAAAGGTTATCACTATGGCAGTGAGCTCGCTAGACTGACCTAAAGCATCTCTGATGAACTGACTTAAAGCCTCAGTGCTTGGCAAACAACTACTTATCATAGTTCTGACCAGAAAAATTCTGTGGAGGAAATTTAATATGCTGTCAAATCTAAATATTTTTTAATCAAATTTCTAATAAAAACTATAGAGGGTTCATTAATGTGTATTGCATAGTAGAGTCGTTCTCTGCAATAGTCTTTCGAGCACTTTCTGTTGAACAACATTGCAGAAATCACTATATAGCAAAATGAGAAACCCTGATTTGTTATGAATAGTTCATTTAACAATCACTTAAAACTAACCAAGTCATAGATCTGGAAGTGTTAAAGAAACAATTGAACATAGCTTTAATTGTTCTGTCTTGCGTTCTTAATTCAGAACATAAAGGAATTTGCCTTAAGAGTTAAGTGGAATAATTAATCTTCCAGGTAATTTTATTTTACATTTAATTGCCTTTGCTGCCTCATACAGTGCTGGTGGTATGATACTAGGTAGAGTCCTAATGGAGAGCCTTTTATGGGACTCAAATTTTGAGTTACAACAAATTTTGTTGTACTTAACCTCAAGGTCTGACTTGCTGAACCATTAACACAGATTGCTTACCCAAAATGTTGATTAGGTATTAGATTTGGAAAGAAGAAAGCAATGAAACAGAGCTTAATTATAGTCCACTGTGCTGCTTCTCATATTGCAATTTGACTGTTTTACTAGTTTTTTCATCACTGTGGTCTGCTAGAATAGACAAGACCTGAATTCTAAAACTTATCATGTTCCCTCTTCTCACACAGCTTTCATGATTTATTTAAGAGTATGAAACAAAGATTGATATTTTTTTCCTTCGTATATTTCTCCTAAAGATGAAGTGTTAAGCAAGCGAAGTGAGTGGAAAAAACCTGCTGTGGCTTGTAGCATAAAAAACCTGTAACTTTTCACACCATCTAGGTGTTCAGCTTCCCCTCGTTCCCCAAGTCTATTTTGAAATCGTTCTGTGTTTGGTGTCTTGGTAGTAATCTGCTGGCTTCCCGTGTCATTCTGTAACCTAATGCAGCTCGAAGCATGACAGGGTTATTAGGAATCACATGCAGCTACATAACTTTGTATGTGTCCTGTCTCCCATTCCCAGTTCCATATTAAAGCACCAAAGGCCTGAATTATTTTAAGTGATTTGCAACAAGTAGCAGTTTTGTCATTAAATATTTGTGCTGTAATTACAGGAAGTTGGTTACCCTGAGTATATGAGGACAGTGAGAGAAAGTGACTGAAACCAGACAATAACTGGAATAATTTCTCAGTTTTAGTGTGGTGGAACATTTTGCTCTGTTTGCCTTTAAAAACAAGAAGTATTGCATGTGCACTATGCTAAGGAGTGAAACAGTGCTGGAGGCTTCCACAGTACAGCAACATATGGAAATGTATCCCCAGGATGGCAGTCATGCTGCTGCAAAGGTGCTTTGGAAAGAACAGGCTATAAAGCAGGCTGTTGCCAGTTTTAAGGTTTTGAGAGACTGAGAGGGGCCCTCATATTTAAAAGGTGTGTTTTAGGAGGATGGGGCAACACTTTTTTCTGTAGTGTCCAGTGATAGGACAAGGGGTAATGGACAAAAGCTGCAACACAAGAACTTCCACTTAAGGAAAAAAATTCTTTACTGTCGGGATGAGGAGCCCTGGCACAGGCTGCCCAGGGAGGGTGTGGAGTCTGCTTCTCTGGAGATTTCAAAACCTGTCTGGACACATTCCTGTGCAATCTGATCTAGGTGGGCCCCATTGAGCAGGGGGGTTGGACCACATGATCTTCAGATGTCCCTTCCAACCCTGACCATTCTTTGATTCTGTGAAGTTTTATTATAGAAAGGCCACTGTAGAGGTAGGTATGGAGGTGCTTTTGAGAGGCAGTAATGAATTAAAGCATAATTTGGTCTCTGAAGCAAGACGTGGGGGTTATTTAGTGAATTTCAAGTGCTATGAAATTCTGCTATTGAGGGCTTACAACTATGCTGCTCAAATTTGACACAGTACTTGGAAACAAATCAGGGTGCTCTTCCCACATAATTGCTGGAGGCCTGCAAAGTGAGATTGCTGGTTACAGTTTTTCTTAAATCAATAATAGAATTACTGCTTTTTGATTTACAGTTCCCTGGTTCCATTTTTTTGTAGAATCTCTAGATTACAAGTAACTTGCTAGATTGATGCTATTTAATTACGTTTGCATATGAGAATTTGTAAACCATCCTCTTGAGCATTGCTAGAGTATGGTTACAGAAGAGCTGAATCCATTAAATTTAGCTCAAGTTTATAAGAGTTCATGGGGGTGCAAAGCAGTTGTTATTGTGAATGCATTTGTCAACTTCATAAAGTTTTTAACTACAACTGGCATTTCGTAGCCTGATGATATTTGAAAAGAGATTTTTATTTGTGATGCTTTTAGTTGAAGAATTCAGGATAGGGGAATGTAAACTACTTGATTAAAACCTGCTGTGCTAATTGTTTTACTCTTGGGGAAATATAATCAATGTTTTACTTGAAAATATTTCCATTTCAAATGTTAACTTTCATGGAAATGGTGGATGATTTTAAGCAAATAAATGAAACTGAGCTGTGATAATTACATCTTCTATTTGGCTCTTGAGTGCATGTATTTCAGCCTAAAATGGCTACAAATTGAACCTGAGCACTTTTAGCCTTGCTTATGGTAATAACTGTATACCTTCAGACCTTGCATGCAGCTGGTTTAAATAAAATAAATGCAGATTTCCTTTAATAGCCTTCCAATGTATTTAACTACTATTAGACTTTTCTGAAGCTTCTTTATGTGAAGTTCCCTTGCACCATCATTAACATAATTGCAACGGGGAATTACTGTATTTAGTGCTCTCTAAATTGTTTTAATAGGTTTGGAGTATGTGTTTGTTCTTCTTGAAACTTCATTTTAATTTCTAACTTCCCTGGGCACCTGAAGAGAGACTTAATAACTATGTAAGTCTCCTGAGGCATGATCCCAAGCTGATAGAAAAGCACTTGCTGAATTTGAGTTTCAAACCAGACTGCTTTGGGAAAGTTCATTTAGCTGATAGCTTTGGTAGCATTTTTGGATGTGTCATGCTAATAGGTATAAGATTACTTAGACTGAAATAAGACCTCACTCACCTGTTTTGTTACTTCTTTGGGAAATAAATGTTTGTATTATTCTATCCTGTGTCATGTTACACATCAGAAAAATATATGTACATTTACTGCAGTAGTGTACTAGTTACCTTGAGTCTGTTACAACTCAACCTGGGAACATGAAGTGTTGTAATGCTCCTAGACAAGGAGATGGCATTGAACAAGTAGATCTGGGAGTGAAAAGGGGTTTTTGTTGTTTCTTTCTGTGGCTTATACAGCAGATGTCTACTTTTATTTCTCCTTTGTCTGTTTTACCTTGTGTCTTTTTAATAACTGTCTGCCCTGATTTGATTTGGAGTCTTGAGCTCTGATACAGAGCAATGTTTTTGAAAGGAATGCTGGAAAGAAAGTGCCAGGTCTTCATCTGAGAATGTTTCTCCTTTGGAAATTGAGATAATTTTATCCTTGGGCACCATATAATGTATTTATGCAGCTATATTCTTTTCTCAGAGATGAAACCAAAGTTCTTTTATACACATACTGAGAAGCAGTATGTGGTGTCTGTGATGTGGCTCCTAGCTCCATTAAATTACAACTATGTGGCTTATAATGTGCATTTCTCTGTAATCTGTGTAGAACAGATTACTTGGTTTCCCCTAAGAACATCTTGTACAGATGATGGGTTATCTCTACATCACGATTCTTTAAAATTAAGTCTGTTAAGCATCCTAAAAGGTTTTCTCATTCCTAAAGAGAACAGATGGTGTTTGTAGAACTGGTTGTGTTTGCTCATTGGAAATTCCAGGTATTTGAGGTATTAATCTTAAAAGAAACCCCATTTAAAAGAGAAAAACCTTCTCTTACTTCTAGATTACTTTGTAGAGGTGTTAATGAAATTCTTTCATATGTAAAACATACCAAATACATATATAAAATCAAAGAACTACAGCTAAACATTTTTTCTCAAGAGTTTTTTGTATTACACTAAAATCCAGAGTTTTTACTATAATTTTGAGACCTTTACAGGCACTTAGTAATTAACTGTAAAAAAAATAAAAAATAAAAAATGCTAGTAATATATAGGGAAAGGAACAGGAAGAGTGTGAAAATAAAATCCAGGGGAAAAAGTGACACTCTTCATAGAGACACTTTCTGTTGACACAACTCAGAAGGTTGTCACTTATTCACTGAAACATTACATTTTCCTAAAGAACTTACCTTTGGGACATACTCTAACATCTCTAGGTGTCTATCACAGATCTGCCTTTTGAAATGTAACAAAGGAAAACGGCTAATCACTTGAACAATCTTCATCTCATTTTGCTGTGTTCATTAATACAATGGTTTGGCTCCGTGTTTCAGAAGCCGATTAACAAAACACCTAGGTGCTTATGTTGGAAAAACATCGTGACCAGATTCCGATGCTAATCCCATGAAAAACTGGTGCTTTTTTCCTGGTGCCCCTCCAACTACTTCTGTAGTATCTTTCTGTAGTATCTTTCTGGGATTTGTATTGAGTCTTGGTGCTGTCAGGTGAGGTTTGTTTTTTAAAGGTAATAAAACATCTAAATACCTTACTGCTGTCTCCCGATCTTGATGATGTATTTATCTCCATCCTTCTCCTAAAATACTATGCAGTCACCATATTTAACATATCTAAAACATGCTGTCACCTGGAAGATATCCTTGGTAGTGGTCTCCAAGGAGTGCCACTGCTTTGGGGCTTTCCAGTGTCCCAAACAGTGCCTGATGCAAACAGAGACTGATGGGATATACTCATTTGCAGTATGTTCATCAAGAAAACAAACAATCTGAAACGAAGTATTCTTTATATGGCACTTTTTGCCTGTGTGGAGGTCAGGCCCATGTCATGTAGAGTGGGACATACATACTAAGATGTCAAATGAAAATCAGATCCATGTCCCTAAGAGTGAAATTTCCAGTAATGAACCTTTCTGAAAAGAACATAGGCAATCACACTGAAAACACTTTATTCATCTAGGGAGTGTGTTCTTGTGGCTTCCACAGCTGCTTGTTTTCTGAGCCACTGGTAAAGCAATGTAAAGTGGGACCACTCCGGATACATCTGTCCTCTGGTTTTATGTGAAACAGTTGCGATCTGATTGTTTGCTGACAGCAGGTACTTCCGTCTTTGCAATGATTCATAAAACTGTACAGTTCTCTGAGAGCCTTAAGAGAAATCATTTAAACTCAAAAATGTTTTGCTGAAAGATGTTATAATCCTGTACTGAAAAGTGTAAGGCCGTGGCAGGAGTTTAGGCAGCTGTGGCATGCCATCATGAACCACATGGAGGGGCTGTGAATATAAGGACTTACTCACTTCCACAGGGTAATTCTGTTGATTACCTAGGGAAGCGGAAAATTCATGGAAAGTATGAAAGTGGGACAAAACACCGTGCAAAAATCAAGACTGTGATAGCTGAGGAGCTCACAAGATTTATGGGCCTACTCATATATCTCAGTGCTTGTGTTAGTCTGTTGTTGTTCCTGATAAGCATTTCCTTGACATTATTTTTTGCGGTAGTGGTTTCCTGTTCCGTGGTAATGACATGCACTCGTATTCTTGCAAGTTCTCAGCTGTTATCACCTTTCACTCTGCAATCAATTAGCACAAATGTAAGCAGATGTCCAAATTTTAGCTTTCATCTGAGTTAAATTTTGAGTGAATTCTGACTTATAAGGAAGTTTGTTCTCAGAGGCACTGCCCCCCCCCCCCATCCTCTCTTAGCCACAATGTGTTATGTATCAGAGGTCTTGTATTTGCCTCATGAACTTTTCACAGAGCAAATTACTATTTATCTGAGGCTTTGTAGGGTACAGACAAATTAATTGCTTCCATTTTTCACTGGAGACGTCTGACCCCAGAGTCCTTTTGCACGACAGCAGTATTTTGAAAAGTAAAATCTCTGCACTGTTTCAATAGCTGTGGCCTCATGCAGTCTGTCCATTTTCCACTATGGCAGCTATTTCAAGAGCTGAACTTTTACTGCGCTGTTACCAACATCCTGTGGCGCTGCCTGGCTTGCAGTGTGTGGAAGGCAATGCCTGATTTCAGAGGGCAGCTTACATCTGTCTGCCACTACTGCTGTGATTATTTTAGAGAGTGGGAGCATTTGATAAAAGCATTCTCTAACTTTATGTTCTGTGTTCTGCTACCAGTACTGTCATCATGGCCTGACAGCCCAAAAGATGAATGTAATGCACCACAAGAATTTTAAAAACAAATGTCTTTAGTCCTATTTGCACCTAGTTCTTAACCAGTTGAGTTCTTCTAATACTATTTTCACTTTGGTGTCTGTCTATCTGAGTTATTTGATCTCAAGGCTTCCATTGTTTACCTTCTTATCATGTATATTTCTGCTCAGAGGCAGTAAGATTAGGCTGTGTGAAGAAGGGTTTAAGATCAAGCCATTTGTTCTTCTAAGTTTATGCCAGAGGCTACAGCATATAAACCAAATCAATCTTAATAACTGTCTAAAATACCTGGAAAATTGTTGTATAAATACCTGCTCCTTTCTTATATCTCTCATTTTCTGAGTTCATTTTGGTTTTGAATATTGTCTTGCATCCTCTTCCACATCCTAGGCAGAAAACAGCAACAGAGATGGGGATGGTTTTCCATGTAACATGCAGAAATGTATCCCTATCTATAGCATGCTCTAAATCGAATTTTCATAGTTACATTCTTTCCAAACTTGTGATGAGGAAAGTATCAAAGTACAAGTTTTCCATAATCTGTTCTGCAGTTTTTAGTTGCTATGATGTACTCCATGGTTTCCAGAAGCCATAGGTAATAAAGGATAAACTCTTACGCTCAGCTGCTTTTATGAAAATTTACCTTTATGAGTTAAATCTGGCTTTGCAAAATGACTAAATTCAGAAATCCTTTTTTTCCCCGGCTTGTGTTCTTATCCTTGGCTCCAGCTCTTGCACACTCTTACTATACCTTTTGTTCCTGTCCAACATTTTGTCTGGTTTATCTCTGAGGTCTCAAGAGACTGGTTGCTCACCTGAGCAGGCTAGCTACTCTCTGTCCTGGCAGTATTCGAGAGTTCAAATGTCTGGTTTGTCTTTGGTGAAAGTACCTGATTATATGGCAGGTCAAATACAGACCTGTTATTTGAGATTGTTGTTGTTGGTCTCCTAGATTTCTAGAACTGCTGCATAGCTGCTATAAGCAGTTTGGAAGGGAAGGAGAGAACACAGTAGAATCGGCAAAATAAACAAGAGTTACAGCAGTTCTCACATTCAGCAGTATTTTCTGGTTGGGCTCAGAGTCATTGCCAGTAAATAGCTTGTCAGGTCTGTGAAGTTCCAGGCATAGTGAGACTGTAGGAATCACGCTGAATGTACCAATTCCTGAAACTGGGAGTTCTCCCAGAAACGATTGTGAAATGTGGCAGGGGGCAGGAGGAAGAATTGCTGTTGCTTTTAGTGTAAAGTTCCTTACAGCCCGATATTGCTGAGAGCATGATAATCTTCATGTTCTTCACCATGATGAGAGGTAAAGAATTTACTGCCACCTGGAAGATGCTGCAGTCTCCTGGCACTGGTGGTTTCAGGAGTTCTGTTTAATTCAGTAAGCAGACATTCCTAGTTTAAAATTTCTTGATTCTCTTGAGATAGTTTTAGGAGGGTACGCATGTTTTAGATAAATTTATTTAAGTCTCTGTGTGTGTGTGTCCGTGTGTGTGTGTGTGTGTGTGTGGTAAAAATATTCAAATAAATAGGCTATTAAAATATACAACTAAATTAACTGTTATAGAATCACAGAATGGTAGGGGTTGTAAGGGACCTCTGGAGATCATCCAGTCCAACCCCCCACGCTAAAGCATGTCCACCTAGATCAGGTCACACAGGAAGATTTCCAGGTGGATTTTGAAAACCTCCAGAGAAGGAGACCTCACAACCCCCCTGAGCAGCCTGAAAAAAACCCATTCTTTTATAACTGAAGCAGTGACTTTTGCAAAAACAAAGTTGTGGGGTTTTTTGCTACTGATTTCTGACTGGCTGACTTAAATGTTGTACTGAAGTTGAGTACTTTTCTGAGGAACATGTGATAATTTTGAAATTACAGATACACTTCCTACCTAAATCTCTTTTTGCAGATAAAGATCCTACTCAAAATATGACTTCCATCATAGTCTGACTTTTTTTTTTCATTTTTTTCCTTGCATTTTCTTTTATTACTTTAATTTCAGTCATCCTTCCCTTATATAGGTGGATCATGGTAGATTCTGTTCTGTGGCAGATTATTTAGGAACCTCATTAAATCTTCAGAAACAGCAGGACTTGTATTAAAAGGAGTTCGGTTGATGTCGATATTGTGGAAATAGTCATGCAGCTGACTCTGATGACAAACGAACATCAGATGAGATCGGAAAATACGTACATCTAAGAACTTGCTGTCCTTTTGGCCCGAACTGATTCCCTTCTGTACTTCAAAGAATGTTTCAGATGTTGTATATGGAGATAGCTGAAATCAAAGGTCTTGCAGAAAAACAAATGCAAGGAGCAGTCAGAAAGTTAAAGGAAATTTGGAAAAATAGAAAAAGAAATAAATGCTGATGGTGCCAGAGGCTGGCACAAAATAAGCTGGGAAAATCTGACTGGGAAGGGTTGTTTTCCCTTTCATAGACTGGCTTCTATTAAATAGATAATGTGCAAAGCTGTCTGGCAGGTTATTCTCTCTTTGTTTCGAAGGAAAAGAGAGGTCTTAAAGAAATACTTAGGAGAGTAGAAGAAAGAAACATTCTGTTCTGCTAGATCTGTGTTTCTGTTGTCAATGTGATGGTTTTTTGTCAGTAAGGTTATTTGTTTATGACAGTCCTTTCTTCTTTACCTGTTCAGCAGATAACTTTTAAAATACTGAGCCACCCGAGATCAGTAAAGAAATTGTGGTAGGACCTCTCAAGGAACTTCCATTTTCTATTTCAGAAATGATCTTGATTATATCCTATCTGCATCTAAACCATTTGGAATGGCATTTCTGTGTTACATATCTGCTTTTGGATTCATTCTCTGTAATCTTTAATAAAATATTTCATGGGATTTTTAAAGAACATTAGGAAAAATGTGTTTTCCTAATGCTAAAGAAATTATAGTCATTCCATTCAGATGATCTCTATCTCTGTTTTGGAGCAAGTTTCAGAGTTTAACAGAGGCAAAGAGGACTTTTTTAAATGAAAACTGTTCATATTTGACTGGGTTACAGGACTCTGAAAATTGTTCATTGGTTTAGCCTAGTAGATGTTTGTTAAGAGAAGCAAGAGTTTATTGAAAAATCTTTTGAGTTTTTCAAAGGCTGTTTGTTGAAAAGGTGGAAAGATTACTTCCTTGCAACTCTTCTGATAGGCTGCTGGAGTCTCCTGGGCTCCAATTATTGGAAGAGAAAACTGAAGGCTTTCTCTCTTGTTTCCTTGTTTTCATCTGACCATAACATGCATATAAGAACAAACTACCTTTATGGACTGCTGACAGGTGAAAAGAGGAAGAAACTGTTTTCAGGCTTAAGTTTAAAGGAGAAAATGGAGGTCCACAGCAGGCCAAGGTTTTAATTTAATGTAGTGCTTTTCAAATTATGATCTTTGAGCTTTGTAGCTTTGAGCCTGTAGCTTTCAAACACTACATATAGTTTCGATGAGTGAAACTTGTGAAATTGATTTCACTGGGATAAAAATCTAGAATGTGATTTTTTCACTTGACTGAATTCCAGATCTGGCAAACTGGACTCTATATATATTTAAAAAAAAAAAAAAAAAAACAAAAAAAACCCACAAAAACTAACCCTAAATAGGGCAAAGAAAGTTGTGGGGTTTGTTTAAAATACAAAACACATAAAACAACTTGTACTGGAGCTGTCAGATTTACCAGTCAAACAGAAAGGCTTAGAACACAGACTATCACTTAGTAGTAACTATGAGTTTTCTTACTGAAATTAACATTTACTTAAAACCCCTAACAAAAAACAACCTAACTCAAATCCAACAGAACCAGAAACCTGATTTCAGATGTGTATATTTTATTAGCAGATATCAATACTAAAACTGATCTAGAGATTTGTGTGACAGTTCAATCTTTTGGTCCTTAGGATCTTTACTGCTATCTTTTATGCAAAGGAAGACATAAAGAACATGACGATATTTCCAGCTTGAGTGTGCCTTATCTAGTAACTGTGAGGTCAGCAGTGATGGTTGGTGGGGGGTTTTTTTCCCCCCCACTATGTAGCATCAACTCACCAGAAAAACAGCTGTTGGCATAAGAGGTTAGTTGATACAAAGAACACACGAATGAGTTGTTAATCTGTTCTGTCAAGAGAGCTATTAACATTTAGTTTTGTATACTCAGTGAGAAACAGCTTATATTCATTGCTTATCAAAGAATAGTTATTGAACTGAACAATACAGAAGCTGATTAAAAGCAGAATTAGTACATTTTTCAAAATCTTCTAAAGTGTTCTAAATGTTATCGTATTTGATTCCTCTGGTTCTATATTAAACTCACCACTTTAAGGTATTTTTTCAGCCACACAATGTAAGAACACTTCAGGATTTTGTAGCAGGTGAAAGTTTATAACACAAAATATAAATCTCTACACACACACCCCCTCCCCCAATACAAAATAAATGAAACCTGAAGGTTAGATGCAATAACAGCCATTACTTATGCAGACGTATCCATAACAACTAGTACTTACTTCACTGCTTTCTGCTCAAGGATGATGAGCCTATATATACGCTGGTTTTTCTCATCAAGGCATACTGTATCCCCTGTGTTTTCATAAAGCAGTGTAATTGGAAATAGTCTGACAGAAGCTTTCCAAGTCTTCATCTGGGCAATGAATCCAGCTGCAAAGTGATTCGAGTTGTATGAAGCATTTGAAACTGTTTATATCTCACTGCTGGTATTCATTGATTTGTTTGTGTTTCTTCAGTGTCTCCTCTAGACCTATAAAATTGTCTGTAATGCTTCAGCATACATTTTGCCAGGAACATGACAGTGAACTTGAACTAAGCGTTTCTTTTTTATTTTCAGGGTGGTAGTGGTGGGTTTGGGTGTCATCCTCCCCACCTACTCTGATCACTTTGATGACTGCAAGCACTTACAGATCATGGAGTGTTTGGATGCAGGCAGTGACTAATGGTTACGTACATTGACAGGACAGAATCTCATGCATTTTCTCTTTAGCACTGCACCTTGCAGCTTGAGTTATTTGGTTCTTTATTTACAGTGGCACACTGTAAAGTATGACTGTTCTAATACTACTGGTAATTAGGCAAATGGCTTTTTGTTTTTGTTGGAACTGTGAAAAGTGTGTTTATGGCAAGATCACATCTCACTGTCCGCAGATATTCAGTTATGCCAGCAAATACAATGTAGCATAACGAATCTAATTTAATTTTACCCTCTGCAAACAGAAGAAGGGTTGAGGTATAAAAAAACCCCAAAAGCCAAACAAAACCCCCCCAAACAAAACTAACAACAAAATAACAAAAAAATCCCCAGGGTTAAGCAAAGAAATGAGTTTGTCAGGACTGTTAAGCAACCTGTGGCTGAGCTGGAATTGGAACTTTGTAGCCTTTGATCCTAGCCAGTGCAGAATATTCATTCTTATTTAAAATTTGGACCAAAATTAACTTTATATGGTGGGCTAAACCAAGACTTTGTGTGCAATGGTTTTCCAGTTGCTTTGTGACAGTTCTCTTTCATCTTTGCTTTAAACCTGAAGGACTGAAGCTGCTCCTTCTTGTGTGGACATCTTTATACCTGGACAGAAAACAAGATCTTGAATGCCTTGATGATGCTGGAGACCAGGACTGTGTCCAGAGTTGCTGTAAGAAGCAGAAAAGGATATAATATTCTATGTCATCTCCTGATGTATTCAACAGAGCCATGAAACTCACATCTGCTTCACGTTTTAGGGGTCCTGTCTTGAAGATGTGGCATAGTCTGTTACTGTCTCCATGTCCATTATTCCAGACAAAATGCTTCATGTTGAGACCTAAGGCAAAGTAACTATGGTTCTTTCATTGATCATCATTAGCCAGAGAATTCAAGGATCCTTTAATAGTCATGGCAGATACTAAAATATTCCTTTCCCCTTCCGTTCCTTACCTGGTTATTTAAGAGAAGGTTTGCATAGGTAACACATGAGAGGAACTACAGCTGCTGTTGTAGAAAAAGTAGTTTGCTTTCCTTTTCAGTAAATTAAGTTATCAGCTACAAATTAAGAGCCATTTGACTTCATATTGGAAATTTAACTGACCTTTTTCATGCCTGTGTGAGGAAGAGCTAGTTTGTGGATTCCCCAGACCACTAGTCTGTTAAGAGTGCCGATCCATTTGACAAATACCTCAAACTGTGTCCCCACTGTTAACTTGACATTCATTAATGGCAACAGCGAGATGAGTTCTAGAGATGTTTTTTAACCCAGATTTTTGTCTCCATTCAATACAAAAGCATCCCAAGCTATAAAATGTAATATTTTTAAGAAACGGAGTGAAAACCTTCTGTTAAGAGCTGAATGGGTCTTACTGGCTTGATCTGTTAATTAAATAGTTCATACAGGTCTTTTCTGTCTTCTGTAATAGGAACTAGATTTGAAGCAGCTATTTTACAGCTGTCTAATGTTCTCATGAAAGCCTCACTACTGCCTAATGCTGTTCAAAGGTGCACTGAAAAGAATTTATGATCTTGGTTCTTTTGCAGCTGGAGGAGCTTTTCATATTGCAAAACATGCTGATTTATAACCTATCTGGTAGCTGCAGAGAGAAGGCTATTTATTGCATGGATGTGGAGAATGGGCTGTTGTCTTTCCAGCGAGCAGTACTTCAGGCTGCACCACGACTGCAGTGCAGTCTGCCTCCTGTTATCCACCTCTGCTCTAGTCCACTGATGATTTAGACTAAGGAATGTTAGAGCATGTTGAACCTTCCTGAGCATTTCTTTTACAGCCCACTCTACCACATTTCTTTCTGTTGAAGTCAAATTGCAATGGGTTGCTGTAGTACTTGGGTCTCATCCAGCTGGATGGTTGGAATGATATGCCACTACATGCCTTCGGACTTGGAGGCTGGAAAATGTTTACCCCAGTGATACAATAATAGAAAAAACTGATCTTTTGACTGTTGATAATGAAATTCTGCTTACTGAGGCAACACAGACAGTGTTTTCTGACAACTGTCAGTCTGGTATATTTCATTGTTACCAAGTGTTTTCCAACTATGTAAAGGAGAAGGCGGCAAGGCTACCTCACCAAAGGTTGGAAGGCTGGGCTGCTGAGCTGATGCAGTGGAGAGCTGCTGGAAAGGAGTTCTCTGAAGCTTTTTACAATTCAGCCAAATTGTAGGACTCTGTTACTCCTTTCAAAACATGACCAAGAAACCTTCAGTTCCAGCATTTTACATTAGTACCTGGCATGAACAAATTTCAACTAGCAGTAAAAGCAATCTTCTCTAGATATGTTTGTTTGTGTTGATTTCAATTTCTTCCTCCTCCCCAGAACGAAGAAAAGCAAAAGAAAAGCTATTAATGTTTCTGGTTTCAGGGGTTGGTGCTGACATGGGAACCCTCAAAAAATATGCAACTTTTTCTTTGTTATGGGACTTCTTAAAAGCATCTTGTCTGCAGTTCATTGGCAGGCAGACCATGTCAGTCTCCCACTTAGGTGGTTTGTTTATTTCCGTAGTCTTTATTTAATTTGCACCACCTTCCCCATAGTTCTTCATTGTACAAGATGTTTGTCCTCATTTTGACTAAGCTATTTGGTAGTGTGCTGACTGCAGTGAAAAGCTTTAAAGCTAGAATAAATTACTAGATATTTCTCTGCTTCTCACTGCAAATCAATACCACTCTCTAGAGCAAGGGGTGAGCACGCTGACACTGCATTAGGAATGAATATTAAAAGCTGCTAGAATCCAAACTGAAAGGAGAGGGAGATATTTCACTTAGCCTTTGTAGGTGTATTAGTAACTTGAGTAGGAAATACAAGAGGTTTACTGGGAGGGGCAGAGAAAATGCTTTGGGAGAGAGTTCTTGCTGGTGGTCTTAATTTCTCTTGTAATCCAGCCACCACTCTTATGTATTTCATATTAGTCCTGAATCTAAAGAAAGTTCAAATGCAAAAATGAAGTTATATTGTCCTGATGCTGGTAGGCGTGTTGCAGGTGTCTGGTGAACCTGGAGAAAGATTTAATTGCCAATTGGATTCTTTGTTTAGAAATGGCAAACTGAACAAGCAGCCTTTTAATAGGCCATACCTTTTAAAATAAACATCTTTTAAATTGTTTGGTTAAAAGCTATTTCATGAGAAGAGAGAAACAGACTATAAATGAAAAGCCATCTGCTGTTGCATGTAGTAACATACTTGGAAAGGTGATGTTATTTTTCTAATGTTGTGTGCAGTTAGTTACATTTGTAAGACGATTGAAGTAACGTTTAAAGAAAGAACTATTATTTTTAAGGTAGAAAGTGTCTTTCTATAGACTGGTGATAGTCTTTTCGGACCAAATTATGTAATGCTCTTTATATATTTTTTTTATATATGTATTTTTTTAATTGTCCTTAAATTCGCATCAGAACCTTTATCTACTGAGTCTATTTTATCATATCCTTTAAATCATTCTGATAAATGTATGCTGTGCTTTTTATTTTGTAATTGGCTGTTCAACAGAGGAGAAACAGTACAGAAAAAAATCATGATTTATTGCTGTAATAATGGATAATGCTATCAGCTTCTAACAGTTAATTGCTGTTTAGTAACAATAGTAGAATTTAGAAGGTACTAAACCATCACTTTCAGAAGTAATTTTTTTTGGCAGCAATTAAATGTAAAATTAGCAGCTGGGTTGTTTAGAGGAATGTGTGTCTTTTCTCTGAGACACCAGGAAAGGTGTGTATATCCTGTAGATACCTATCATGACCTGAGAAGCTCTTGCTTCTGTTTTCAACATCACTGATATCCTCCTTTCTGCACTACCTGTTTCCAAGTTCTTGATTGAGGAAGAGCAAAATAAATGGTGTTTCGGTAATTCTGAATAGTCAGTTTTTCAAATGGCTATAGACTTGAAAAGGCAGTAAATTTATCAGTTTTGGAACAGAGCAGTACTACCTTTTGAAACTGTACTGAGCTAGGAGAAAGGCTGTGCTTATCTGCATTCTTACAGGGCATTAGAAATACACGTTTCAAGATCACATGTAAAAATGAGTGAATGGATTTTCTGCATATGTAATTCAATGCAAGGAGAACTTTTACTGTTTGTAGGAATTTTTCTCTTTTGTATCTTCTGTCCTCCTCTAACTTAATTAAAACAGATTTTTAATTTTTTTTTACATGTCAGTGTATTTATTAAATTGCTTAACCTTCCCGAGTGTTAAGCAGAAAATGAGCTTTCTCTGCTGAGGAGTCTTCCTAAGCTTGACTTGTATGAACCTGGAGCACTAGTTTCACCTGCCGAAAGGGCAGTGTATTTTTATTTCTATTACAAGAAATATTAAGAAAGTACAGACATTGCAGCTTACATGAACATGAGGCAAAATTGTGCAAGCTGAAGAATCACGTGCAATGTTCTGTGGGCTTTTTTATTGGTTTTAATTTTAAATACTCTTATTTATTATGGTAAGCTAACTTTATATTTATTGGTGTGACCATTTAATTAATAATTCTATCTATATTCATACTCTATGTGAGGGCAAAGAGAGTATTATCAAAGGAACTGGTAACTTACTCCATTTCCTTTGTGTTCACACTGTGCAATTAATTTTTACTTGTTGAACACAGCATGTTTTTGATTGGGATAATAAAGTAAAAGTAGAATGTGTAAGAATGTGCCTTGGCCTTAAAACATTCTTTGATTATTAAACTCATTGATTTCCTTAAACCTCTACTTAATGTCAGCATTTTCAGGCTTATCTGAAAGTATTATTTTAACAGTCCCCATCCCCCCTTGCCTTAAGTTTTGTCTTTCAAAGACACTGAGGGAGGCTTAGCTTAGTTCAATCTGATTTTGTTTTCTTCCACATCAGAGCTATTTGAAGTAGAATATACCCATCTATTTTGAAGGAATGACTGGGAAAAAAAATAGGCGTGACACGGTATTTAAGCAGCAGATAACACTAAGTTCTAACAGGACTGTTTTAATGGTACTGAGTGGCACTAGGAACTAAGGCTGCCACATACCAATTTCTCCTGTGAAGGTGAAGCAGCCTATCTGCCCTGTGCCTCGAGGAAGCCATTTTGTAACACCCCGATATGGTTTCATATCGCAGGGTCTCACAGTTGCAGAGCCTGGGCACTTGCACTGCCCCACCTTTCCATCGCAGGCTGTTGCGCACAGGTTTTCTCACAGTCACTTGCTGTTCCCCTGAAAGGAACAGATTTGGTTGTTATTATTATTGTTGTTATGAAGTGTGGTACCTTCATACCGTCCTTCCTGTCACCACTGGCTTAGCACACCTGTGGGCTACGTGCCTGACAGAAGTGACAGGGGAACCACCGCCGCTGCCGTCGGTGCCATGTGAGAAGAAAGATAGTGCGAAGGGACTCGAGACCTCCTCCTGTTGCGGGAGGTGAAAACATCCATGAAAACACCCCTGCCGCGCTCAGGAAAGGAAATGGCCGGCGACGGGAGCTGACGGCCGGGGCCGCGGCCTCGGCGCCGCCAGCAGGGGGCGCGGTGGGGCCGGCGCTCCTCGGCGGAGCCGGGTGGGAGTGCCCGGACAGAGCGGGGAAGCGCACGGCCGGCTGCAGAGAGTCTGGTAAATGCAGCGCAAGCTGAACCTCGTCGCTGTGACGACGCGCCCCCGCTATTATGTCTTTTCATACCAGAGCTGAAAGTCTCATTTCCTTTAAGTCTTTTAGTAAGGACTCCTGCGAGGCATTTCTTTGCACTTTATCCCCGTGAAGGAGTTTTCGTTGCTGTTGTGTGTCCCTGTGAAGGAGTGACCGTCAGTTCCCGTTGTGGGAAAGGTGTTTCCTCTCAATGACTGGTGGGGTTGAGTTTCTCTTTGTTGAGTTACAGCTCTCCTCTCTCCCACTCGAGCGGATGACACACCAGGGTGAGACAGAGTGTGGAAATTTGCGCTGGGTTTAAAGATGAGGAAAATGGCATTTGTCTGTGCTAAAAACTTGGGTTTTTTATCAAGAAAGTCATACAATCACAGAATGGTAGGAGCTGGAAGGGACCTTCAGAGATTATCTAGTCCAACCCCCCTGCAGAAGCAAGTCCACCAAGATCAGGTCACACAGGAACATGTCCAGGCGGGTCTTGAGGACCTCCAAGGAAGGAGACTCCTTCCTGGGCAGCCTGTGCCAGGGCTCCATCACCCTCACAGTGAAATAAGTTTTTTCTTATGTTTAAGTGGAACTTTTTGTGTTCCAGTTTCATTCCATTACCCCTTGTCCTGTTGCTAGATACCATCGAAAAAAGGGATGCCACAACTTCCTGACACCTACCACATAGATATTTGTAAATGTTAATAAGATCCTCCCCCTCAGTCTCCTCTTCTTTAGACTAAACAGCCCCAGTTCTCGCAGCCTTTCTTCATAAGGAAGATGTTCCAGTCCCCTGATCGTCTTGGTGGCCCTGAGCTGGACTCTCTCCAGAAGTTCTCTGTCCCTCTTGAGCTGAGGAGCCCAGAACTGGACACAGGACTCCAGATGAGGCCTCAGCAGGGCAGAGTAGAGGGGGAGAAGAACCTGCTGGCCACACTCTTCTTGATGCATCCCAGACTGCCATTGACGTTCTTGGCCACGAGGGCACATTGCTGGCTCATGTTCAGTTTATTATCAACCAGGACTCCCAGATCTCTCTCTGCAGAGCTGCTATGCAGCAGGTCAACCCCCAGCCTGTACTGGTGCATGGGATGCAGGACTCTGCACTTGTCCTTGTTGAACCTCATGAAGTTCCTCTCTACCCAACTCTCAGGCCAGTCAAGATCCCGCTGAATGGCAGCACAGCCTTCTGGGGGATCAACCAGTCCTCCCAGTTTGGGGTCATCAGCCAACTTGCTGAGAGTACACTCTGCTCCCTCATCCAGGTTGTTGATGAAGATGTTGAACAAGACTGGCCCCAGAACCGATTCCTGTGGAACTCCACTTGCCACAGACCTCAAACTCGATTCTGTGCCTCTGGGCACAGCCAGCTCTCGATCCACCTCACTGTCCACTCATCTAAGGCACACTGCTTGAGCTTTCTTATGAGGATGTTATGGGAGACAGTGTCAAAAATCTTGCTGAAGTCAAGGAAAATGGGCACATCGTTCCCTGGGACAGAAAATGTCTATTCTCATCCTTCCACAAGCTTCGGCTCATGAGTGGTTGAGTGAGGATAAAACCTAGTTTGTCTTTGTGTTGTGTGAGTTCAGACTATTATGATGAGACTGCAGATGATAGAATGCTATTTTGATGAAGCTGCAAGACTTTGGTTCTCCCCTGCTCTTCAAACTCTTGCCCTCTAGGAGCTGGACTGAGGTCGCCCGATGTCATTTAGTGGATGGCAGCAAACCACTTACCACACTTGGCTAGTTGCAGTGACAGGAGATATGGGAACTGAAGTGGTAGCTTCGGTACATGAAATAATCTGTTTCACTTTACTAGTTCCGAAGATAATTTCAAATTCTTTTTCAAGAACTGACACCGAAGGTACAAAAGTGCAGAGTATCTGCCCCACTGTGTAGTACTTAGGGGCAAACAAAATAAGCTTGTTACTTCAGTTTGATGGTTAAGAGCACTCTCAGAATTTATTCTGTATCAGTGTTATCCCAGTGATTGAGTGTTAGACATTAAAAGGTGTGTTTGGCTGTTATTTAGGTTTATTGTCACTTTGTTTGCAGATATCATTGGCCTCACAGTATTAGGTTCATGTTTGTGTACTATTTTTAGTGATTATGTTTTCCTCTTAGAGGAAACACCTCACTGCAGCCTGCACTCTGCAAGAAATGTACTGGTAAATGACATGTGTATGTGTGTGTTTCTTGTTCTCTGTGGGTTATGCGCATTGCTGGGTATTTAACAGTGGTGACAAATGTGGAGTTGCTTTTAGTCCTGGATAATGCATATTGGTGGTGAAATTCTTTCTAGTGAAATAGTAAAATTATTCCACAGAGTATGTGGAAATGAATTTTGGAAACGATGTTTCAGTAAATAAACACCTGGTATTCTTACACAGCTGGTTCTTACCCTTGAGCCACTAGGCATGATTGCCATCTGGAGGGAGATTCTCTTGAGTGACATGAAGTAATGATGCCATTTTCTTCTTCCTTACAAGAAATTGCTTAGCATTGTGCACACCCTGTCAATGGAAAGCTAAGGTTAGGAATCCAGTCTGTCTCCTCCAAAACTATGCAAAGTAGTAGCCCCAAAGATAAGCTTCTTACATCAATTTTAGTGACTCACAGGAAAAATAGGCATTGTTTCCTTTTGGTACAAGCCTCCCTCAAAATAGACGAAAAAGTCCAGCAACTACTGCTTGCAGAGTGGTGAAGACCCAGTAAATAACTTATAGTAAAAAGCTTTTGGTTTTGGTTCCTGGTAAAGATGAAGAGGTTTAACTTGTGAAGTAGTAGCTGCACTCCCTAAAGTTGCTCATTTTAGTGTTTCCAGCCAAAATTGGAAGTGGCCTGTTTTCAATGATACTTGAAAATTTAGTGCTATGTTGATAGTCTGAAATGGAGATCTTCTGACATTGCAAATGAAATATGTGCCACTGCCATTCAGTTGTGGTTTAGCTGGCCATGGAGTTGGAATATAATCATATTATTTTAACTCCTGGAGATGATTACTACTTTGAGAAATAAACCCCTCAAGTATTAGAACTGTCAAGATAGATATTTTGAACATTTTATCTAAAAAATACCGGGGTTTTATTTCTTTTGGAATGTTTAATCAGGTTTTCATTATTAAAACTAAATGAGAACAAGGGTTTTAGTATTTGAGTAATAGTAATAAAAAAGCAAAACAGAAACCTATACATTTTCATTTTCTTTATTAGGAAAACTAGCTATTCTGAAAAAACTGCTTTCTGTAAAACTGTTTATCCTAGAAAATGGATTTAATCATGTACATGATTCGAAAAAGCACAGATTATGTGGTTTAAGTAAAGATTTCTCTTCTACTACTAGTTACCACGTTTTGCCCAAAAAAGGCCAAACCTCCGAGTAGATTTACCTGAGCCAGGTCTAAGTTATCATAGAAACTAGCTAAACTCCATCCTTAATCAGTCCACTACCAACTCCAAAGATTATTCCCTTATAATTTTAGCAAAATGCTGAATGCAAGGTGAATGCTCCTCTTTCTTTTTTTTTTCTTTTCTTTTTTTTTGTTTTGTTTTTGTTTTATCAGCTTCCAAATAAAATGGGTAATGATGTGTACAACCTAGAGAGCGGAAAAATATGTGAATTTTGGAAGTGGAGGGGTTTTGACTGAACACCTGGAAACTCTACATGCAGGGCTGGGTCTACATTGGAAAGCACACTTCAGCCCTTTTCCTTTTTCTCTCCAGTCTGTCAGCACACGGAATGAAAAAGGCTTTCCCCAAAAGGCATGCTCGTTGCAGCTGTCCTCTGGGAGGGTCACAGCTATGCAAGCAGACTGCTTTTATGGGCCTTCTGTGTCATATCTAGGCAGGTGACACAACTATGTCAACATGAGAACTTGTTTCAACATGCTTTTGCTGTATCCTCCCCCCCCCCCCGTTAGATGGCTGTTACCGACATAAGTGTGCCACTCACACAGAGGACAGTGAGTGTAGTTGGGGTCTACAAAAGTGATTAAAAAGACCATCGTGTTGGTGTGTATGTTTGGGGACAGTGCTGCATGCAATTAAGGTAATTCTGTCATTGTTTCAGTATAGAATAATATCCCTACATGTTGGACTTTTAATTTTGATTAATTTTGGGCACTTTCCTCAATTTGGCTGAATTGCAGGTGAGTGTCTTTCCACACAGTTTTTTAAAACTCTCAGACATCAAAACATGAAACCACAAGAAACGTCATAGTATGGTGAGGAATAAAAATACTAATTTCGTTATTCAAATGGGATCATTTTAGAGATTAATATGTGTTACGTTCTGTGTGCTTGGGTGTTAAGTGTGAACGGGCCTTTTATCTTAGTGCTCTTCAGTGGCACCTCATGAGATTGTTCAACTTGAATGTTGGGAAATTTCATTAAAATGGCATTCTAATTTTTTTCTATTTCAAGCTTCATTAAGTATATTTGCTCTTGGAAGTTGCAAGCAAGATGTTAACATTTAAAATGATTAAAAATTAAATGCATCTTACAATTTTAGAAGTAAAATAAAGTAGCAGAAGACTTTGTTTTTTCCTTCTCTGAGGGACCTTTCAGCACTCTGCTGATCTCCCGTTGATTTGATTAATGAGTATTTTACCTATTAAAAGTAACCATTAATTATTGCATTTGATTTCAACAATAATTTGATGTTTCAAATTAAAACTAATTAACATAAGTGGAAAAGCATCACTGCACATGAAGTGTGCTTGCAGTTCACTACATCTGAAAGATCACAAGATGCCTTGTGACATTTGTAGCTCTGCAGCTAGTTACCAGCAATTATGTTCCATTTGAATAGGAATTAAGTATCTGATTTACAGCATTGCTTTTTATATTCTGAGGCATGAGCTACTGAGACTATTATGAGAATGTCTGCAATCACAGTGCACAGTAATATTCTCTTAATGAATTACAGTTATACTGTCCTACACAGCTCCCTGCTCTGTAGTTGCTGCTGGAGTTTTGACTGGGTTTTTGCAGGAGAGGGCTGTACGGGAGATTACTTAAAAACTGGTTGATAGAGTGCCATACCTTCTACCAGAGGAAACTGCAGGCTGTAGGTTGTAGCCTGTTGCTTACCTGTGCCAGAGGTCCGAGGAGGCCCACTCAGACTGGGGTCTCTCTCTGATCTGTACCACTTTTAATGGAACCAGGAAAGTGCACAGCTTGGATTTCTGTGCTCATCTGCTGGAGCGAGGGGGTTCGAGAAAGCAACAGGAATGCCAGATGGTCCACAAGGAGCTCATGCACCTTGTAATGATGGAAAGGGAGCTGTGATGTTGTTTCTCATGGACTGCATGTGACCTTCAAGCTTCCCACTGAGAGTCCATACAGTATATGATGCTGATTTTTTTTTTCTTACTGTTTAAATAATTTCACAAATTCTGTACTTAGTTTACAGTACTATAAACTGATGTAATGCAAGAAAACAACTCTTAGGGCAACTTCAGGCAAGTTCTGGTCAACCAGATTGCTTCAACCAGATTGCTTCACTGAGGAACAAAGGAACAGATCAGTAGCTTGGATCTGTCCACTACCTTGTGGTTATCCTGGCATGTTTGGCACTATCCAACCTTAGTTAATGCAAATTATTTTGCAGACAGAGGAATGGAAAGTTCTTTTAATTTCTAGCAACAGAAAACTCTTTTTGAGACAGTAGTTTGTCTGTAATAAAGACCACAGGAGTAGCAAAGTAATACATTTTCAAATAAACAGATGAAGGCATGGCTAAATTGATCAAGTGTTTAGGCTGAGAACTTCTGTCCTGTTCTTATTTGTATGTTGTGTTATTTATATATAATATATGGCTCTGGAAAGTTAGACATACTCTCATTTTTCACTTTAATTGCCTGTTTGAAGACAGCATGACAGATCCAAAGGTTGCTTTCAGCAACCGAAGAGCACTGTGGTCACTTACTAGTGTGCAATAATTAACTTAATTGCAGAAATTAGATCATTTTAAATATTCAGGATCCATGTCTGGACTCCACAAATTCTTTCTCCTTTCTGTTGTCTGATATCTGAAAGATACCTGAAATATCTTTTTCTTACATATGGTTATACCACAGTTATTTTTTTAATGAAAGATACTTTTCAAAAGATTTGCAAATTCTCATGTTTACATTTATTTGGCTATTTGATTTTAAATTAAAACCTAAAAATGTCAAATTATCTACTCAGTTGTGTTGCTGAGCTACCATTTTATCATGAAATCCTTTTTGTAATTATGCATTAAATTAACACATGTGAAGCTGCAATCGGGACCCTGTTTGGCTGGGCAATGGAAGGTAAGGGATGGCTGTTATATCTAAGAATTCTGTCTGAATTAAATAGTGGCAGATTCCAAGGATGAAACAGGATTGCTTAGTAATACTGTTATATAAAAAAATTCTACTCCTGTGTTTGCTCTAAGACTGAAGCACAGACCTACAGTTTTTATGTAGGTTATCGGAAATACTGTATATATTACCTTATCATCCAGCAAGATATGACTTTTTCATACGATGAAGTTCTGAGTTCTTATGTCTTACAGACTTTGCATTATAATATGGAGTTTCACATGTGCTGGTCTGCAACGGTGAATGGATGCTTTGGTCTGTAGTGGTGCTCTGAAGGTTTTTGTGCTTTAATTTTCATCTGTCTGCTTTTGGACTTAGTGACCCCCTTTTTTTTAATACAGTCCATCTTGCAGTGATGTCCCCTGACTGCGTCTTACAGGTTCTGCAGTCATAACAGCGAGGGTGAAACACTGGAGTGGTGTCCCTGAGATCAGGATGTGTTACCTATGTCCAGGCAGTTTTTACAAACTCCCATGTTCATCAGGAGCTTCCATGAAATCGCCTCCCTTCCTTGAAGGGGGGCACCTGTGGGAAGAGGCTAGTGTGTGCTGAGCCAGGGTGTTTAATGAGCAGATGCTGCTTTCCGTGCCTTCAGCTGCCTGTGTGTACATGCCCCATATATATACTTGTTGCCTTTTTTCCTGAGGCAGCCTCCATTTGAATAAACCTTCCGTTTGATATTTCTTTTTGCTAACCACTTGCCTATGTGCATAGTAAGTAATTTGAAGTTGTCAAGATTAGCACTATCTTTTTTGTGCTTGCAGGGTTTAGGAAAAGTCCACAGTAGTTTAAACTTTGGTCTGTGACCTATTATGCTTTACCTTGGTTTTGTACTCCATTATCCTTCTGGAGTAATGCAGCAATTGCAATCTATCAGTTGCTGTGGAAAGCATGTGGGCCTGAGTTGAGCAGCAGCTAAGTGCCAGTAGAGCACTGTCAGCCCATGGAGCTGTCTCACAGCAGGCCAAAAAGACTGCAATTTCGCGACCTTGTAGTATTTATGTGACCTGTGTTTTTCAGGGACTTTGGAGGCTTTTTTTTTTTTTTTGGATGGGAGAAATAAACAATTTACTACTGAGAAATTTTTGCATCTGTGGGATAGGCCTAACGGAGAATGTTGTAATAAGAATATCCTGAAGCCTCTAGTGTTCACTGAACCTGTGAAAGTTGAAATAGTGCCTTCATGTTTGTACTTGCCTGAATGTAGCTTTCCTCATCATTTGTTTAATGAGAGCTTAATCTGGAAATGTGGAAGATTTTGCTATTGAATCTGTCTCATATTTTGATACATTTACTTCTGTGGCATTTAACATCCTGACCTTGGAAAGAACTTAACTTTATACAGAAGTATTAGATGTTGTAGGTTTAAAACTCCTAGAGAATCGTAGTATTTATCCTCCAGTGTTCTGTCTCTGAAGCATAGAGTATCAGATAATTAGGGGACTGGGTTAATATCTATGAAATCATACTTGTCCAAGATTTTATTATTTAAATTCACAAGAAGACCTGAATAACACAGCATTTGGAATTGAAACTGTGACATTCATAATGACTTCCTTGTAATGGAGGTTTTGGATGGGGAACAGTTTCCAATAATGTTGAATTTATCTGTTTCTGGCTTTTTAAGCTACATCCATGTAAGAACAATTGTGGACTTTTGAGGAAGCCAACAGAAATGTTTACCTTGGCATCATTAGTGAAGCGAACTAGTTTCAGGGGAAGTATAGGTTTTAATTAACTCACTGAGCTGACTTATATCAGCCAGTCTCAAGGCCAAAGGAAATACAAGACAGGAGCTCTGCGAGCGTGGTGGTGGGCGAGTGGGACGTGTGTGCAGATGTTCTGACCCAGCCAGCTGTCAGTCTCAGGGCCCTCGGTGTTAGCAGCTCACCTCAGTGCAAAAAGGTGAGATTATCATAAACATCTCCCAGTGCCTTGGGAGATTCATCAGTCCTTGGTCCTGGTAAATATGAGTTTTGGAGCTTTTTAAATCCTTTGCAGGACTGTTATTTTCGTAACATCTGAGGCATTTTGTTGCTCTTTTTGAGATTAAACAGAAACAGAAATAACACCCTTGGGTTGGCAAGAGGAGTTTTGTGGTTTTGCTTTTGTTGCAACTATTTGGCTTAAGTAATGGCAAGGCTGATAGAAGACATGTTCTTCAAACCTAAGTCTTTTTAAGATATTGACCCACTGGCACCACTCCCCCATAATATTGACAAGATCAGTGAAATCTGTTTATTACAGCTATCAAAATATTTTGATATTCCAGTCACTTCATAATGCCACTGAAATTTGTTAGCTCTCTTTCTGTGTGCCCTTTATAAGCTGCAGAGTGATATTTCCACGGTGATTTCAATACAGGGGCTTTATGAAAGTAAATTTCTCATGTGAAGTTGCTTACGATAACTTCATTGTATCTTGTAGGGCAAACCTTACTACTCCACTATATAATAACAAAGGATTGGCATGTATTTTTGTGCAGAAATACTCATGTAGAATGAAGTTATATAATTGATGAAGACTGTATTTACATAGGAAATGTAGGCCTTTCCTGTTATTTGCTCTTTAAAATACTTCACTGGGCTAGGATTTTGCAGTGATTTTAGGCTGCAAGTTATTCTGCATAGAGGAAGGTGATCTACTATCTGTAGCTTGTTCTGGTAGCCAGGGATTCATTTTGTTAAAACATGCTCCACAGAAAATGCCTGGCTTTGTCTGAATAGTTCAAAGATGGTGCAGTGCAATTTATGGTCTTAGCCTTAATTAAACACTCGTACTACTTGTCTGGTAGCCCAGGATGAAACAGGTTGTGGATGTGAGAAACTGGAGATGTCTAATCCTACAGGTGATTAGCTGAGTAACCTTTCATGGATATTAGCACTCACACTTCAGTCTTTCAATAGTGAGGTGATGGGACCCAGAACAAAACCCTGGGGTAGTTTATATGAAATATTATTTTCTTTTAATAACATTTCATTAGGGAAAAAAAAATTTAAAAAGCCAAGGTTTTTAAGATCTAACACTATAGTAAAATAAGAGTGCATGGCTAAAAAGCCTTTCAGCGTTACAGAAGTACATAGTGCTTTTCTTTTTCCTACTGTGGAATGAAATCAGTAGAACATAATACTTAAGAGACACCTAATGAAGGCAGCTCGTGTACAGTGAGGTGGCAATTTGTCCTGCCAGATTTAAAGTGTTACAGCAAAACTAATGAAGTAGCAAGTCTTCAATAGCCAATGTTAATTCAAGAAATAAGAGTAACTAAAGTAATGCTAATGAACCGGTCCCTTCAAAATCAGTTGTTCTCTGTGAGCACTGTCTGGAGATTTTTCTCATAAGAAAAGCAACTCACATCACTCCTGGGTTGTACTGCTTAAATACTTTTCAAGCAAAAAAAAATGATCATCTGTGAGTGTTTAATCCATTATAGGTGTCTGCTTGGAAACTATCTACGCTACTTTTGGCTGACCAGCCTATGCATGTTTAAAGAAATGTAAACTAAGCATTTAACGTTATACAGGGCTATTTTGTAAGATTGACAACACATTTTTTCCTCCCCTGCATGTCACCCCCAAGTCAGATAGTTGAGAGTGTTAGCTGATAAAATCCTGGATAGTGGGCTAACACATGTTTGAGGACTGTAGCTTTGGACAGCATGTGTTGTGCTAGAAAAACGGTGATGTGTGAATGTACTTAGGTGTGAGAGAAACAGAGCATCGGTATTCCAGGCTTGAAGGTTCAGCATCAGGGAATACTGCTACTTAATCTTATTGTAGCTGTGTTTGCTGTCTTTTTTAAAGAAAAGTGAATTATTGTCTCTTTTTTTTTTTTAAAGGGAAACCTGAGCAGGTTGCAGTCTTTCTGTAGTCATTAACAATAATGTCTATTCACCCTGTGCTCAAAAGTGTGCTAACTAATGTCAAGAAAGTAAGTTGAGACTGTCTAAATTGGTAGTAACTTACAATAATGGGTGGGAGGAATCAGAGGTCATGGGGAAGAGGACAGTACAGGGAAAGAATTGTAGATGTATTGTATGTACTGTGATAGAAGAGTGAACAACAGGTGGTTATGGATGCCCCTATGTGATTTTTAGCTTGTTCGTGTGTCAAGATATTTTGAGGGGAGAGGATTGAGCAGTGTGACAGCAGGAGAAGGAAAGAGCAATAGGAGGCAAGAGGAATAGCAAGAATTGGGGTTAGGAAGGGTCAGGAGAAAGGAAAGGCACGGCACTGGCTCAGAATGAGGGAATGGAGATGGGAAAGAATGGAATAGTGGCATTTTAAGACAGTGAGACAAAAGTTGGCAGTGGTGAGCAAAGTGTATGTGAGCCCTGGCTAGCAAGGCTGTGCAGGTTTCAGGTGGATACAATGAGGCTGACGGTGCTGCCTTTGTGTCCCCTCATCTGGCAAAGGGCTGTGCTGGGGCTGCATGGCACAGCTGGCCTGGTCTCTGCTCTTTTCTGCTCTTCTCTGAGGGGCCATGTGGTGGCCCCAATACAAATCCCTGTGCTTTCTATTTATTTTCTGTTATTATAGCTGGGGAAGAGAAATAATATCCGACAGTGTTACGTATCGTTCCTGCTACAGTGCAGAAGTGAATGCAACATTCTCATGATGGGCAACCCAGCAGCTGGTTGCAAGAGGAATAAAAATGTGTCAAGCATTTTGAGTGTTAAATTTGTGCAAGATTTTCTTACCTCTTCCTGGGTTGTTGGTTTTTTTTAATGGAATTGGGATATGCAACACAATTGACTTTAAATACATGTGAAGCGTGATACATGGAGGAAGGGATAGAAACACTGAATGGAAAGTGTGTGTAGTGTGTTCCTGATATGTCAGGGGCAGCACCTACAGAGAGATGGAGCTGTGCTTTACTGAGGTGCCAGCAGGCAAATTTCTGTGCTTTGATAACACACTCCTACAAAAGTTATGAGGCTTTTTTTTCATTTTCAACTGGGGTTACAGTGAGCCACTGTCAAGCAGCAGAAGGGTGATGGACTCTCTATTAGAACTTTCCCTTGTCCTCTCCCAGAGATATGTGCAGCACTCTGATGTAAAACAGCCCCAATTTTGTCTCCTTCTGTCACAGAAACTGTGGTTTATTGATGGAGGTTAATCCCATTTAAGAACTGGATTAGCAAAGATGTAGTCATTTAACCACAGATGCCTGAACTTGGGTTGAGGCAGTTCTCAGATAGTCCTGTCTGGGATTAATGCTCTGCAGACGTTCTGGATCGAGACAGTTTCGTGGCAGGCCATGCACCACTGAAGTATAAATCTAACAGAGCTCACCATGACAGTTGTATGCTTGGCCTGCTAAGTGACTGTGGGTTTTGTGGAAACAAAGGCGAATAAAAGGTCTGTGTGTGTTGCCTGAACTTAACTTCCTCAGAGAAGTGAATTATAAAGATAACACAGAAGATAACTGATGCTTCCCTGTCTTTGGTTAGCTTAACACAGAGGGTATCATGCTGGTAATTACTGCAGAATTTCCCCAGGCACCCGTAAGATCTGCTTCTTTTAAGGATAACAGGCTTGGGGTTGCTGGTTGGATTGGCACTTGTGCTTTTATCCCTCTTCTCTAAACTTCCTTAAAGGTGTTTATCTCTTTAGGAACATATCTATAAAGGCACATTAGCAAATCCCGGAGCCTGAGCTTTGCAAGAGCAAATGTAGGAAGAAAGATTAGGATCAGTCTGAGCTTTGAGGGGGTGGGGCAGGGGATTCCCTGCTCAGTAAGTAAATGTATTATCTTCTTGGGGCAGTGGTATGACAAATGTACTTTCCTCAAGCGCTGTCACTATTCAGTTCAGTTAAAAATCCTCCTTAAGGCAGGGCAGTAGAGATGGATGTTAAAACAGTTGTATCATATTTCAAAAAGAAAACAAAACACACTGAAGCAACTGATCAGGGCAAACTATTGTGGCTGGTATACTGGTATCAGAATAATGAGCTTCTTAAGATTAACAGTGCTTAAAATTGTAGGATGAAGAAAGAACAATCTAAAATACGGGTTTTGCTTGGAGTTCCTCTGTCTCTTTCCTCCCCACCCATAACAACAAAGTAGATGCTTCACTGAAATAAAGATAGATAGCAGCAGTGCTATGGGGAGCCGTTTAGTAAAAGCAGTTTGTAGTCTATATAGTTAAAATGCAGAAGTTGCACCCAGGATAGCTTTTACAGTAATGCATAAAAGCTGCTGTTAGTGACTGTAGTCATCTGTACAGGCATGATGCACATTTTCCACTGGGAACTTTTGAAGTTTGTTTATGTGCAGCTCCTCAAGGTGAATTTCTACAATGCAGGGCAAGACTGTATTTGAAACCTCTAAATCCTTTTTTGGTTTTTTTTTGTTGTTGTTTAAGAAAACTACATAAGCTATGGGCATACTCCCTTGGTTTTGGTTTCAGAAGTTTAAACCAAGACTACTTCTTTGTTAGATAAAAGTGAAACTTAACTGAAGAGGACAATGAAAACAGTGATTGGAAACATATTCTTTCATTTGAGTCTGAAAGTTAGCATTCGAGGGAATTGGATTGTATTTGCTTCAGGGCTTTTGGTGGGCAGTGCTCTGCTTGGCAAGAACTTCGCTCCAAGTGCATTTTTTATTACTTTTCTGATTGAGAGCTTCAGAAAATAAGCTGTAGAAAAAGAGAGAAAGCAAAATTTAGAGATGCAGAAGGAAAGTAGCAAGTCCCAGCTGAAGATATCTAACCACCCTTGAAACATCTCAAAATGTGTCAGCCATTTTTAGAAACAGCTGCATCAGGAAAAAAGAAAGCTTGATCCTTATAACACTGTAAATCACGGAAAGCAGTGAAAACTAATATTTATGAGGAGGATTGTGAAAGCTTGTGTGACAGTTAGAAATTACATCACTGTTGATATTTCAAATTCTAATGTAAAGTAACGCCATACTGTGTTTATGAATGATTGTGCTGTGCTACATGTACTCTATATGGATAAACTGGGTTCAGCTGTGTCATATCTCTAGTCTTCACTTACATTACTATGCAGTATCTAGTCCCATATGTTTCAATGTAAATGTAGAAAACTCAATTTAGGGTATATATTTTTTATTCCAGATACGGACCCACGTGTATTAGAGAAACAAGAACTTCAGCAGCCAACCTATGTTGCTCTAAGTTACATTAACAGGTAAGCATGGTTATTTTTTCAGGTATAACTGGTGTTTGTTTGCACAATATATGTGTATATGCATATGCCAAAATAGTATGATTATGTATGCACTCTGGTTTGGTTTCTGTTATTATGATAACACCTGTTTTAGAAAGACTGTTGAGTTAAGATGTAAGTAAATTTTTAATCATTTTTACATAGGGCACAAGCAGCCCTTCTGCTGTACCACTCAGATACTCAGGGGATCAGTTTTTAGCATTTTATGTTTAAGCTAAATCTTGTGCAAAACAAGCTAATTTCTCTTTGCTTATTTTTCTGCTTCCTTGTACTCCACAAGGAGTAAGATTTTTTTTTTCCCCAGTCAAAAGTGAAATCTAACTGAAAATAGTTCAATATGTAAGAGAGTTTTTTACACTACTTCAGGAGGTTTTCAACCACAGTGTGAATCTTTAAAAATCTCACTTACTAGCCCTAAATAACCTAAAACTTGAAAAATTTGAGAAATTAAAACAAATTTTAAAGCTTTTAGCTAAATAATTGGGCCTTGGCTTTTCAGTTATTGACTGATGGCAGGCTGAAACCTCCAGAGTACTCCAGTACAGAGGAATGGAAGGGCTGCTTGTGTTTCAGACTGTGTTATGATAAAGAGTAGCCTGAGAGTCATTCCTTATTTTCCCTTTCACCTAAGCACATCACAGAATTCACTGTGAGGTAGGTCAGATTGCTGTTTGTGTGGAAGAAGAGTTGACTCACAGAGTATGCTTAATGGAAGGGAAAGATGGCAAGTTTTGTGCAGCGGCAGTGGCTCCTTTTTCAGTATGTTTGGCAAGCTGACTTCTAATCCTAAATGTATGCTGTACAGGAAGTGTAATTCTTTATCTAAACCCCTTTTCCCTGCTATAGATAAATCAACATGCCTCTTCTGGAATTATTTTGCCAGTTTTTACATCATAGTGACCTTTTTTTCTTCAGGCGTATCTTGGTTGAAAGTTCCAGTTTGTTGCATTTTGGAAATGCATTCCTGGGAAAATATTCTGCATGGGGTTACTGGTTTTTATACATGAGACACCAGTTTCCTGTTGAATCTTTGCTATCTAGAAGATGAGATACAAACTCACAAGCCTGGAAGATTAACCCAAAATTTAATTCAGGATAGTTTGAGTTGATTCAAACTCTCAGGTCATACATAATGCAAATTTTTTCTTTCTAATTCAACTTCACGTTAAAAATGAAAAAAAGCCCCCAAACCAACTAACAAAGCCAAAACGAAACTTTTTCAGACACAGAATACACTGTTTGGCCTTGTATAATATTTGCTGTAGAGAATCCCCAGGGGACAGGGGAGAACACTTAGAGGTATGTAAGAAGTGGTGTTCACTTGATGAAATTCATCAAATTTTCACCACTGCTGAGACTATGATGACGAAGAATAGCTGGTATTGACGTGATTTCCTACTTGGCAAGTAACTCCTGTTCTTCCTGGAGACGGTCCTACCCTTTAAAACCCATTTTGATATTAGCCATGACCTTTTTTAACACTTATTTCTGCTGATCTCATTTAATGTATCAAACTTTTTTTTTTTTTTTAATATATGTTAAGGAAAAGCTCTCTTAAGGCAACAGAAAGTGCCATGGGACTTGATCCATTTGAAATCAGACTACTTTTAAGCAATATGTCATTTAGACGTCATGATTTTAGTACCCTTTGTCATTGAGTTCTGTGTGACTGAGTTTTAGTTATTCACTACATATTTTGTTCAAACTTTCTTACCCGTTCCATTCTGAGAAATAATTCTGCAGAACTGAAAACCTAATCTGAATTGACTCTTGTTTAAGCCAGCTGCCATTTAATTGCACTTTTAATTATATTTCAAGTTTTTTTGAAGTGCTGATATCATGCATTGAACCACCTGCTCTTTGCAGCTGAAGCTCTTGAGGGAGCAGCAATATCCATTACACTGCAAGACATGCCTGTCTATTTCCCACTACATACACCAGAGCTCAGTTCTGCTTTGTTGTCCCAGGCTATGAACTCAGATTTTGTAGCCTAATACATGTCATAAACATGTTGCATACTGTTAGATATCAAACACCAGATACTGCTGCACTTTTTTAAAACCCTTGCTTTTATGGCTTCCAAGTGGAACTGAACTTAGCTCAGTTCCTGCTGTGAATGCCAGACCTTAAAACAATCTTCCTCTGCAGGTTTGTATATTCAATACATTATATGTGGGACATTGCTCTTATGGAGCCTGGGAAAATAGGGACTTCTCATTCTCAGGGACTGTCAAAATTGTGTGATAAGATGTACACTTAATATATGTTGTGGTAGAAAGATTAAGTGGGTGTGCTTTATGCTGTGCCCATTGCCCTGTTGTATCATAGCCGTTATAAGCTAAAACAAAACAAAACATAAATCTGAGTTTGATAGCTGGGAGGATAAAGAAGCAGTAAAGCAGATAGTGGAGACAGAAGGGTAGAGGACTCTTTGTTTCCAACCTGAAACATACTCTTTCTTCCGTTTCCCTTCTAACCCTGTTTATTTTCTCAGGCTTATGAATACAGCAATATTGTATGTGTTCTGAAACAACCTTCAGATTGTGAATGTCTGAATCTGTAAGGCTCTGTCTCTTTTCTCTGCTGGAGATTTACTGCCTTTACAGCTTTCAATAACTACACACAGATGCAGCTTCCATAGTGTGTGATCCTGATGTAGACAGATAACATTCCTTTTAAACCTGGTAGACAAAATATAAATTGTAGGTCGTAATGGTTTATTATCACTACATCAAACACTTGCACCAGGCACCGACTGAATTGATGCAAATCCTTTTCTCAGATGAAGTTTAGTATAGTCTTTGTGCAGTCTGTTGCAATTGATGACTGTTCCCTACTAACTTTTGGTTTGCTTTCTTAGAAGTAAAAATTGGAGCCAGTAATACACACTACTTGCCGAAGCAGATGCAGTTTCATCTGCTTCTGTTGTATAAATACAGAGTGGTTTGTCTGCAAGGAGTTCAGTGGTGCTACTACATGAGTAGTATACTGGCTGTGATCTGCCAGGGGAGTTGCAAATGAGCACTTTGGCCAAGATCCTGAAGTACTTTATAGAGGTATTTCCTTTGTATGTGGGTCAGTACACCTCCATATTTTGTATTTCATTCAAATGCAGAGATGCGCAGTGATGATTGTTAATATGACTAAGAATTTTGCTTGGTGTTTATTAGAACCTGCATAGTGCTTATTGTGCCTCTGAGTCTGTAGTCTGTGTTATGGTATTACTCTGAATCTGTTAGTCTGTATTACTGTGTTATTATTTGCTGTATTGACATGGAATGTGAAGTGTCTGTTGGTGCTGCAGCATACTGTCAAGGCTTTTAGACTTGTGCAGTATAAAGGAGAGAGACTCTCAGTATTTGTGTATTTTTAACATTTGTTTGATATGGACACTGCTGGTTACCTGTTAGTGATCAAAGCAGCTGTTATGGGAATGGTTTGTTGGTTTGCTTTTTGGATTTTTTTTAAACAAACAAACATCCCAGCATTATTACTAAAACAAGTAAGACAACAGAGGCATACAAATGCTTCCTCTGACTAAAATGATAAAACTAAAAAAATGCTAAAAATAAAAGGCTTTGATTCCAAAACATAATGAATGAAAAATCCTTTACCATTGGTTAAAGGAGGTATATTCGACTTTCAGATGGTAAGTACCAGAAATAGGAAGAATGCATAATTTATTGGAGTAAATTCCTTTAATCTTGAAAACAGAAGGTGGTAAGTGAAATAGTAACCTGTATTATTGGAAGCACATGCCAAAAAAGAATTAAGTGAGCACTTCATCCAGTTTCTATAAAATATATTTTCCTTAGATGCAGAAATCGCTTTGATTAAAAAATGTTTGTTATGGTGAGGGAGGCTAGCAGGCACCTACAGCTGAAACTAAGCTGGTGTAATCACAGTGTTGTTGTTGTCTACCGCAAATGTTGTAATAGCAATGTCAAGGAAATGTTGAAAGTAAACACTGTTGTAATGTTAAAATCTTTAAAAAGCTACCAAAATACTTTTAAGCACATTCATCCTAGGGAGTTTTTTTTAATAGTGGTTTTCTGTTGATAATTGACATCATACAGGAAATGTTATATAGTAAAATAAGTTTTAAGCATCAATCCTGTAAGTAGTTACAACACCCTAGGGTGAACATTTTCAGTGTTGCCTGTGGACAACCTATTGAATGAGACTGTTGAATGTCTGTAAAGTTCATTCTTACACATAACTGGGAGCACAAACCAAGCCTGTGATCAAAACTGGATGGCAGTCTTACATAAATAGTCTAAGGTTGTCCTTTTAGTGTGTCTCTGAGGCAGTCCTAACATTTTTATTCCTTCATTCAGATTTTATTTTTAACTAGTAAGATTTTTCCCTCACTGTTAACATTATAAATTACTGTAGGCTCCAGGTTTCTCCCCTCAGTTCCCTTTCCTTTCAGTGGTCTTTTACTTCTCAAGAAGAAATTTTCCTGCTTTGTTTCCTTTTTCAATACCATTAGAAGTAAAATCAGTCATTTCTGTGAGCAAAATGAATTAATGACATGTAAAATACTAACCACTGCAAACTGAACGTGTGTCTTGTCCAGCTCACTAATTCTGCTGTTACTATTTTTTCCAGGAATAAAATTAACAGCAAGCACTATAGGATTTAATGATCATTTGAAAGTTATTTTTAAAAGCGATAGGTCTTGTAGTGATATATTTAGTGTGCACTGTGTTATTAATGCAGTAATAAGAAGAATGCTTTGGATTTGGAGGCTGTGCCCTTTGACTGCTTAGCAGAGCATCGAAACCGCATACTTTATTTCTTTGGCCTTAACTTTTGTTTTTAAGGTGTCCTGCTCAGTCCTTTCTCTACAGGATGTTCAGTCTTGCCATCAGCCACTTACATTCATATCCATTCTTTATCACTGAGGATAGCTTCTGCTGTATGTTTCCTGTGACAGTTGATTCTGTCTATGCATTTAGTTATTACATGCTTTTAGTGATTCATGTTAAAGCTAAAGCCTACCTAGCAGCATTCACAGCTTTTGCAACACACGGCACTTCTTCCTGTAGTTTGACTATGACTGGTTTTCCAGGGGTAAGCTGTTAGCAGAAGTAAAATATGAAGCTAATGAAAGACTGTGACTTCTCAGAGGTCATACCCAATACCCAACTAGATGTACCACAAAAAAGTTTATAGAACATTTTCTCAGCAGCAGTGCAAACTCTGTTGCTTCCTTTTTTTTCCCTAAGAGCATGAGCCTTAAGTTTTTTGTGTAACATGTGGAAGACCAACATTCAGTTTTCTTCTCTCTGATCCCTTAAGAGTGTTTTAATAATACGACTTTCAACTGGCTTGCAGTAGGGCATCATTTATCCTCTTGTCTCCTCTTGACATTTCTCCTATTTGCTTCTTGATTTCTGTATACTGTCACTGGACTGCCTTTTTAGGCACAATGTGGAATGAAACGGAGAGAAGTAAGTTTGTTTCTCCTTGCTTTCTTAACGGATGCTTTTTCAGAAGATGTTTGCAAAATGGAACACTTTTGAAACAGCATCTTCCTCTAAAATAGGTATTCCTTGCAGCATTCACCTGAAAAGCAGCAGATCAGACTTAGTGTTTCTAATTCAGGCCTGAGATTTCAACTTTGAAGGTGTGTTACTGGTGGTACATTTTGTTTAATTGAGGTGTACTACACAAATCTTTAAAATCTGAATTTTAATCTCAAAATAGTTCATTTGACTTAATGAAAAGGCAAATTTTTTTGGTAGCTTTTTTCAGTATAGTGTACACTTTCTTAATTCTCATGTCATGGCTCAGAAGCAAAAGAGACAAGAAAGACTTTCAGAAATCTGGCTGGAGATGAATTTTTATGCACAAGAAAATCAGAGCCAGTGAATCTGACAAACTCTTGCTGTGCCACCTGTTCAGACTTGCTACATTTTATAGTGCCTAGTACCACAGTTCTTGCCCTTTGTCTTAAAATGTAGCTTTTACTTTCTGTAACATGATACTGTCTTGTTTGAGTTGAGTATCACCTCTCTGTAAAAGTGCAGCTATTCCCTCATGCTATTGATTCTCCTCATGTTGAAGGTGCATGCCAATGCTTCCAGTAGCTGCTGGCTTGAATGCATGTGACAGAATACAGAAAGGAAGGGATCAAAGTAACATGTCAATTGCCAGATAACATTTTTCTGTCTGAGCTTATTTTTAGGTTTGCAGTGACCAAGTAGGTCATGTGTTTTTATTCATGTAGCCATATCTTTATGCTCTGCTATTTGACTTGTTCTGGAGATGGAACAAGACAAACTTCAGATGATAATTCAAACAAGATGTGCAGAAATGAATGTAAATTAGGGTAGGGGGAATGCCTTTTGATTTGGAAGGATTTATGCAGTTGGTTTCATTTTCTCTTTTTATCAGTTTCAAGCTAAGCAAAACTGAAGATTTATATAATGTACAGCTCTCTTATTTCATGTCAGCAGTAAAGATCAAAAAAGCAGATTATCTTTTTTTTTTGAAAAGCCATATTGCCATGCCCTGAAATAAAAATTACATCATTAATTAAAATGTTTTGGGCACTGAAAGAATGCATATTAGCTGTAGGATTGGGTTTTTCTTTTTGAGGGGTAATTAGCTTCCTTCTGGCAATGCTCGTATGGAAGACTCAGGGACAGAAAAAATTCCGTCTTGTGAATCTGAAGAAGCATTGCCAAGTCAGCATTGTTCCTTGTGAGTGTGCATGTACACACCTCTCTGAGTGTAGTTTCATTAGCAAACGCTGGAGCCATCAGTATAAATCTGCAAGATTTACAGGATTCTTATCTTTATCTGTATGTCTTCATCTCTTATCAATTGATGAAAAAATCATCTTGTTTTTCTGGCACCGTTTTTTGTCTTGGCCACTCCTATTTCACTTCTCAACTTTCTGCATATATTTTCCATTTACTCTTGCACAGGCCACTTCATTTTCAGGAGGGAGGAGAGAAATGTTTTCAGTTTCCCTTGCTTTAAAAAGGAGGACATTTATTTTCTGGTCTGTTTAAATTTGTTCATAAGCAGTAGTAGTGCTTTCAGAAGGACTGTGTGTTTGCTGTACAAAAAAAAAATATTCAGATATTTCATTGTCAGCTCTGTGGGGTAACAGCTCTCTCGGTATCTGTTTCTGCGTATGATAGCACGAGGCCTTTGTTCTGATTATATTCCAGTAATAATGTAGGTTTATTCTTCGTATTATGGTTATCTAACATATTCACAAAGCTGTTTGTGACAAACACAGTAACTACTGTGCCAGCTTCAGATCCACTGCACAAATAAGAATTTGTGGACACAGTATTATGCTTCAATTACAGAGTGGAGGATGAGCAAAAACTTTGCATTTGTGCATTAGTTTTCGTCCAAGTACAATCTGAGAGAAAATGGCTGAAAACAATGGCTGTTCTATCTTTTAGCACTCTCAGAAATGGCTGCCGTATACAGCTAGTTACCTCCTATTGTGATATGGTTTTTTCTTGAACTCACCATCGATAACAGCAAACAAACGTTACACAGATAAGAGGGAATTACAGGCAAAGTAGATAATTTTCTAGGAAAGGTCCTTACTGACCAATTTTTTGCTAAAAGCATGTCATGAGCATCCAAGCTAAATGTGGTGACTTAGAGATTGGCAAGCTTACCATCCCTGGAATCTCAACCAGCGTCTGGTAATATTCATAGACAGTGGCCTGATTACTTTTTGAATTTAAAGTTTACTTATTTGTACATTTGGTACAAAAGTAATTGTGCTTTTCTTTCTAATTTCACTGATTTTTTTCAAAATAAATATATTACTTGGTAATGTTACCCATTTAGATTTGTTGCAAAAAGGCATGCAGAGGAGTAATCTACAGTAAAAATAAGATTTTCAAATAAATTTAGTGTTTTAAAATGCCAGTGACTGCTTTATGTTCCTCTTTGTTAGCTTTTAAATATGCTAGTACATTGCATATTCTTAGATTCCTTCCAGTAATGAATATCCCTCTAATTTGTAATGTATTAAAATGTAACAGATTACATTCCAGAATAATTTCTTATGTGTCTGTTTCCATCCCTCCTCCTTCATTCACATATTTGCATATAATGCTTCCAGGTAAGGGCTAGATGGTCTCTAAAGCTCTCTTCCAACCCCTTCCATTCTATGAAGGGCTCTCACATATAATTTGTAAAGTCATGCAGTATTCAGTGAGGGACAGGGACTGTGAGCATAAAAGCCATGTAGCAAAACAGAGTTGCAGCACAAGGCAGTTTGCAGGGCTGTAAAAGTGAGAATTTGCACAATGAAGTAGAAATAAACCCCTGAAACTGGTGTGCATATACAGGCTATTTCTGATATACAGCTGTTTGAACATGTTTGTGAATACAGGTGGGTAGTTACATACATTTTGATTTCTGAATATTTAACTCTAATGTCTGATCCAGTCCATTTCAACACTAGTTGATGTGTATGTTTGCTTTACACACTGTTTAAGTGACCTACGTTGGATTAAGGTGGCCTGAAACAGTCAAAAAACTTGATTGGTTCAGCAAACAAATACTATTGAAAGGAGACTTTATTCAATTCATTTGGCACAGTTGTAGCACAACTCACCAGACTGATTGAATTCAACTTTCTGAGTCTCACTTTCTCTGAAGCAGACATTGGATTCTTCCAGTTTCCCAGAGAACTGAAAAAAGTTTCCTTTCTTTGTTATTGTTGGGTGTTTGTTGTTTAACTCAAGCACATTTTTTACCTCTATTGGTGTAAGAGGATATAGGCAGAAATAGAAGTAATTACAACAGTATTTCCATCTGTAAGTGTAAATGGTCTGCAGGGGTGGGCACTGCTGATTTGTCTTTGATTCACTGAGGAATTGTTGTGACTTTGCCTTCCATGGTTATTTATTAGCACGTCATTTTTAGAGTAAATTTTGCAATGGATGTGAAAGTCACCATGACAGGGAGGGAAGCAGCTGTGGATTTATGTGCTCTACAGCCTTGGTGCTACCATCTATGTGAACATGGAGAGGTATTTCGGTGGGACTAGCCCCATCCTAAATTTGCATGACAGCCCATGTTAAACTCTTTCTCCTGAAGTAGTGTAACCTTCCTTTTTCAACGCACCATTATTTCTTTGGTATCTGCTGCTGTGGTGTACTGCAGGGAATTGTGAAGATTTGAATGATTTTCCTCTGATTTCCTTTTAATGCTGTAAGGTGGAGATTACTGAATTTCAGGTGTGGGTTTTGTTGTTCTTTCAGCTTCTCCTCAATGTAATCTTTGTCTGGCATTTCTTAGGTCTGTTAATCTCAAGTGTGCTGGTCTAGATTTCCAATGAAACTGTCATAATGAGGCCTGCAGCCTCAAGGATCACTAACATTTTGTTGCTGCTCTTACTTTCTTCTCTGCTCTTTGGGCTGCCCCTAGCCTCTTCAGGCTTCTACCACTGACGCTTAATGTCTCCCTCTGTTGCTGGCTGGGCAATGCTAGCAGTTTATTGGCCTTGAGGAGAGCATATAATTTTGGGGAAGCTTTACAAGCTGATGAAGGGGCACTCTAGATGGAGGTGCAGAAGAGCCAGGTTGTTTCACAGTTGCATACAAATAAAATTTCACATTTGACGCCATCACTGTTGGGGATTGATCATGTGCTTTGAATCAGTAAATTTTCCCAAGGACTCTTGAGCTGAGAATAGGTTGGGTTTATTAGTTGCTTTTGTGGTGTGGATAGCAAGACCATTCCTGTTAACATCCAGTTCACCCATAGCTCCTGTGGTAGTGGTGCATTCTGTGACAATTTGTGGTGATAAATTCCACTGCTGCTACATACAACATAACCTCAACAAGACCAGAGGTTTCTCGAAAGCAGTTTCCTTCCCTGCACTAACTTCCAATGTGACACATTTTTAATTAAGATTTAAAAAAAATCCAAACATCCTTTTCTTCAAGGTGAGTGTACACATTTATGTGTGACTTCCTTTTTTACAGTTTCTTATTTCATTTGCTCACATGCCATTTCTAAAAGGTCAATATTTACCAGAAGTTGTTAAGCAGTTTAAACCGGGTCAGTTGGGCAAATGCTATTTGATAGAGGTATCAGAACAGTTTCTGTCATCTATAAAAAGCATTATTGGGTTGATACTGACTTTATAAGCACAGGGCTTAAATACAGGGGCTTGTTTTTAATATTTTCAGTACTGAAACTTTGAGCTTATGCTTTTAATGTGATTTTTGGGATCTGACAAGGTACAAAAAATACTATGATACCTATGTTGAGATTCCAGAAACACCCTACATTTGCACCCAGTGCTATACAGTGACTCTTTAATAAAAAGAAAAACAAGAGTGTTACTATTTGAAAAGTATACCTCTTCCTAAATAAAATTCTCATAGTCTGCTAAATATAATGTTAAAATGATATTTTGTAAGGGATTCTATGTATATGTAGGAGAGCACTTATGTTTCCTGTTCCCATTAATTTTGCCATGTAAAACATACTCCTTTATTTTTTACAGTTTTTCTACTGTTTTCTCTTTCACAATTGTTAATCATTATACACCTAGAGTTTGTCCTTTTCTTTGTCATTGTTTGCTATTTAGTATAGAAAGCTGGAAAAGGAGTTTATAGAAGCCTGTAGAGCAGTTATATAAAATTAATGTATTTTTCTTTGTGCTAGCAGAAGAAATATACAATCAATAGGTAGTAAGTCCTACATTTTCTTTTAATGCTCCATATAGTGCAACCTCATGTATTCTTATTGGCACCTAAGGTCTTGTGCACATAATTGATTTTAAGGGCCTGTGAAATGTTGCTGGTAGTTTTGATTTTGCCCATATGGTTCAGTTAAGACAGTGTAGTTCAGCACAACTAGACTGGAAGTTGTAGACAGCACTGCTGCCCTACTGAAAATGAACATACATCCCCTTCAGTCACACAGAATCACAGAATGGTAGGGATTGGAAGGGACCTTTAGAGATCATCTAGTCCAATCCCCCTGCAGAAGCAGGTCAACCTGGATCAGGTCACACAGGAACTTGTCCAGGAAAGACCTCCAAGGAAGGAGACTCCACAACCTTCCTGGGCAGCCTGTGCCAGGGCTCCCTCATCCTCACAATAAAATAGTTTTCTCTTATGTTTAAGTTGAACTTCTTGTGTTTAAGCTTCATCCCATTACCCCTTGTCCTGTTGCTAGCTACTATTAAAAAAGGGATGTCCCAGCCTCCTGATACCCACCATCTATATACTTATAAATAATAATGAGATCCTCCCCTTAGTCTCCTCTTCTGTAGACTAAACAGCCCCAGTTCCCACAGCCTTTCCTCATAAGGAAGATGCTCCAGTCCCCTGATCATCTTGGTGGCCCTGTGCTGGACTCTCTTCAGAACTTCCCTGACCCTCTTGAGCTGGGAAGCCCAAAACTGGACACAGGACTCCAGATGAGGCCTCACCAGGGCAGAGTAGAGGGGGAGCAGAACCTCCCGTGACCTGCTGGCTACACTCTTCTTGATGCATCCCAGGATGCCATTGGCCTTCTTGGCCACGAGGGCACATTGCTGGCTCATGTTCAGTTTATTATTACTCAGGACTCCCAGGTCTCTCTCTGCAGAGCTGCTCTTGCAGTTCGACCCCCAGCCTGTACTGGTGCATGGGGTTGTTCCTTCCCAGATGCAGGACTCTGCACTTGTCCTTGTTGAACCTCATGAGGTTCCTCTCTGTCCAGCTCTCAAGCCAGTCGAGATTCTGCTGAATGGCAGCACAGCCTTCTGGGGAATCAGACAGTCCTCTCAGTTTGGTCAGTAGTGATTTCCCTTTAGACTTAGGATCAGTAGAGGTCATTGACTGGAATGGTATACTGACTTCAGATCTCACAGTTTCTTATTAAGTTTTTTTAAAAAATAATGTCTGCAGAAGTGACTAACTTCAGTCATATCAGCAGCTCGTTGCTTGTGGGAGATTGGAGATAGCTACCTTCGTATGTAACTTGGTCTATTAATATTGTAAACCTCATTTTTTTTTTAACAGTATTTTTGTGAAAAGGTCAAATCATTCCCAAAGCTGAATGACCACAAATTTCAGATCACAAAATCTAGAAAATGTTGCTTAGATGTTATGCAATATAAAAATAATAACATATGTCCTTTCCCAAAAATATAGTAAGTCTAGAGATTTTTTTATGTTAACTATTGTTTCAATATGATTGAGAAGTAAGGAAGCCTTGCCAGTAGCACAGGCTTTATAGGAAAAGATGTGATATATTCAGTGAGCTAGGGAATTAAGTACATTTTGTCTTTGTATTCATGTGATCCATAAAAGATGTTCGACTTTTTCATTATTATTTTTCCCTTTGCTACCACAATGATGGTATAGGCAGTCAGAAAATACTGCTTCAGTAAAGTTTGGGTTTAGTTGTTTCACATTCCAAATGTCTAAAAATCATGCTGGGAGGTTTTGTGCATGTGTTGTGATGGAAAGACTTACAGTTTCTTAGTAAATTATTGTGATGGGGGGGGGAAAAGGTGCTATGGCATAGAGATATTCCATTCACTTTTCCTAAAAAATCATTTCTTGCCAAAAATTGAAATAAAGAACAAGTCCATTAAACGTGAGCCATTTTTTATTTGTAACAGCAGTACTTGTATGCGTTCTGCTTATCAATGCGTGTTCTCACATATGGTATAAAATTAAAACATCGCTGTCTGAAGATTTCTTCATTTTTGCTGATGTCCTCATTTTGTTTGAGACATCATTTATTGGGGCAGCGTGTAGGGCACAGTGAAACTTTCACGATGAAACCTGAAACTGGATGAAATAAACCTGAAGGCTGGATCAAGTTCACAAGAACATTTGCTGAGGTTTTTAAGTCTGGGTTGAATTTTCAACCAATCTGTGCTCACTTACTGTGCGTTGAAAGAACCGCAAGAAATGTATTGGTTTCATATGTCTTCATCCTTCAGTCATTTCACACTGCTGGTGACTTGCTGGACGTGGCTTGCTCAGACTCCAGTGGAAGTGAACTGAGGCCCATGTAAACTGCTTTTAAAAGTCAGATGTAGTAACTGGTTTGACAGTATCATCGGGTAGGAAAGAGACAGAAAGCAAGAGTCTTTTGTGCTCCTGGAAGCACAAAGAGGAAAGACAGGAGTAGGCAGATCTCCCATCCCACTTGAGAAGCTCCCCCTTGGTCATTATTGAGCTGCAGTACAAGTGTCAGGATTGGACTGTGTCAGGTGGGGATTTTGCTGATGGAGAAGAAGGGACGGGGAAAGGCTGATGAGCAGAAGTAAGGATATCTTCCCCTTGTGGGAAGGTTTGTGGAGAATTTCTAGGCAGGGGAAAGCAAGGAGAAATTTTAATTGTGGGATATGAATGTTTGGGGGAATAAAAGACTGGATCGGTTGAGTTATACGATGACTGAAATATATAAGGAAAGGAGAATTCAAGGGCAAGAGTGCAGAAACTTGAGTCCAAGAAGAGTCCTTCAGCATGATGGGTGGGAAGTGGTATCTTATTTTGGCAGTTAGAGAAGGGAGGCACTAAATTTCCCATTGAAGGATTATTTCTGGAACATGAGTGGATGTGAAAGGAAAGCATTCTATTTTGAGTCATCTCTAGTAAAAACAGTGTCCTTGCTGCTGGGCATCTTCCTCATCCTCAGAAGACACTTGCTGATATCAGTGCCTACAGCTCTCTCTTCTGAGCACCATGTCACAGGAGAAATCGTGTGGGCACATGTTTGAATGTCTAGGGCTTGCTATCATTCTCCCGAGGCAGTGCTGCTTAGAAATAGTTCCCTTTTTATTTCTCTGTCAATAATGCTGAAATCAAATTAGCTAACTTTGATTTTAGTTCCAAAGTATGTGGGAATGTAGTTGGCAAAAGAAAATTCATTAATAAATAAAAAGTGATCTCCTAAAACTTATGGAGGAGGCTTAGTTTCTGGGAACCTACCATACTTCGTGCCAATAAAGTTGTTGAACCTGATGGCTGTTTTCTACTAAGCTTAACAGTGGGGCAGAGGTTATAAAAGTTAGATAAATTAATCTGATCATCTAATAACTTGTTGGCTGGGCAAGAAAGACATAAATGAATGCTCTGCATACTGAGGGAAAAAAGACTGAGCTGCTAAATGCTGTCTGGCAATGCAGCCCTGGAGTAGAACCTTACAGAAAGCAAATTTCCATTATTTTTGCTGGTCATAGGCAATTTGTTTCTGTCCATATCATCTAATGGAAAACTCTTTACAGCCTTCTGTTTGGCACTCAGACATTTCTCACAGTATTTCCCAGAAGTACTGGTTAGTACTTGGGGAATTCACTAAACATCTATGAGAAATTAAGTGCCCTGCTGTAACGCTGGCTTCAGATCAGTGGGAGTTGTAAAGAACAACAGAAGGTAGGAACAGTTTTAGGAAGAACTTAGAGTAAGGATAACCACCCAGATGTCCAAGAAATCTCCCAAATTAAATCTTTGGTCTGTCCCTTTGGCACCTGCTTTCCTGAAGAGTGTGCTGCAGACAAAGGCAGGCAAAGCCTATGGAGCTGAAATTGGGATGGGGGAATCCCATGATAGGGATACAGAGAGTGGTATCTAAAAGGACAGATGCCATTGGCCTTAAACAGCGTCCTCGGGTGAGTCTGTTTGCTTATGTCATTTGCAGCCAAAAGTTTTATGCTGACTTTCAACAAGTAGTCCACAGTATCTGAACTATAACCTCAGATGTTGAAGACTTGGCTAGGTAATTATATTACTTGTGGTTACTGAGACTAAAAACTCTACAGGCAGAGAGAGAACATATTGACAAAGCTTTTACAGAATAATGGTTCAGAGAAAGTAGCATTTTTCATTATCATGTCTGTGGTACAGATTTGGGGAGAACAAAACCACATAGTCCCTGAGAAGCAATTCAGACAAAGCAGTTCAGAGTTTTAAGAATTCATCATTAGCCTGGTAGCTCTTGCTGCCTCACAGCATGTTTGTATTATCTTTTTTACTCCTATTTTGCTGTGAAAATGAAATTAAATGCATCTCAGACTGCTTCTGGTGGGTTTTTTTCCTTGAATAACTTCAGAGCATTTCTAGTTCTCAGCTCATTGAAACAACAGGGAAAGAGATGATGTCTTAGACTTGATTTGGTGAGATGTTGTGTGATTTAAGAAGTGCTGTGTAGGTTAACAGGTGGTCACAGAATATCAAAGACTCATTACTGTAAGGAGGAACACAGGATCTCACCAGATAGGAAAGAAGGAGTGGGGTATACAAGGAGGCCAGATTTGTTCTTTACTCCTATTGATTCATTGTAACTTTGAGACTGCAAATAAGTATTTTTCAAATTCTGATAGGTGAGCTGCAGAGGAATGGCAGTGTTTTGCATGAAATCCCTTCTGTTGTAACTCTTTTGTTGAAGGCTGTTTTGGTGGCTATCACTAAAGAGAAAATTACCGACAGTAGCCAAGTTAAGATGAACGTACACTTTCAGTTCTATCTCATGTAGACTTGAAATGGGACATCTTTTCTATGAAAATTAGAGGATGAGTATAATAAATATTCCTAGTATCATGTAAAATGCCTAAATGTATTTTTCCTCAAATACTGTATTCATACAATATAAGTTACAAACTGGGTTTTCCTTGCATCATTTGATTTTTGGGAAAGCCATTAGCAAGGGTGTGAAGCTGTGACTCAAGATGCAGAGGTTCTGTTCCCCATCCCATCAATTACCTGCTTTGAGGTCTGGGGCAAGTAATTTTTCAGCCAGTGTGTCACTTCTTAATCTATCTGATGCTTTGGCTGGCTGTTGATCCCTCCATGACTATGATAAAAAGTCCTTTATATCAGACAGGTGGTGGTGTCAACTACATCTCTCTAGTTGGTGTCTGTTCCTGCAGCGTACTGAGAATTGCAGTTAATAAGCTAATCAACCAGAAGTATGTTAATTTAATTTCAGCTAAACAGATGTTAGTTTAAATTCCATAATACGTAACATACAGATTAATTTTTCAAGACTGGATAAGATGGACAACTTAATATGACTTAAATGCAGACATTTCCACTAAGTGAAGGCTCTGCTGTGATTTTATAAAGGTTTGGTTCTTTTTTTCTGCCTCTAGTGTTCATTTTCCTACACAATTCTTCTGCTTTGGTAGTCTGGTTTAAACAAGAAACAAAACTGTCAAGGTGCTCTGTGAAGGGTTGCTTTCTAGTAAAAGCCTGCACTGAAACGCGCAGTGCTGACAGCTGTGTGTAAATGTATATGCTGGTAGAATTGTTTCAAATTTCAAATTCTTTGTGCTTGATGTTCTTGTAATAACTTAGATCTATTGGCTTCCTGAACTTGCCACTTGTCAGAAAATGGGCATTTATGAACTTGAATGTATGATATGTAAACATTACAACTAAAATTACACTATGTAAGTTTAAAAAATTATATTCCAAGGAAACCAAAATTAGTTTGTAGTCCATTCTCATATTTTCACTTCTTTTTTTAAATGGTGATTATTAGAAAGCTCACACCTCAAAATATTCTTATCCACGCTTAATAGATTGTTCTTAGTTCCGTGGAACTGGTGAGCTTGAAATTCTACTGAGAGGAGAAAACTTTAGTCCAGATGGCCTCAGCTTTGTGTAATTTGCCTTTTAACGTATGGCTTGCCAGCAGGGACAGCTTTACTTTGGGTGAAATTTGCATAGCCATCGGATATTTGTTACATGCCTGGAAAGAAAAGTGGGAGCAAGTTCTGGCTTATGCTAATACTGCTATCACCACATGCTACCACTAAAGCGGCAAAAAAGAGTTACACTTTTCATTTGTTCTCAGCAGTTAAATTATGAGTCTCTACCTTATAAAGATTAGATCTTTTTCCATGAGCTCTTTAGTACTGATGAAGCAGGCAGTGCTTTAATCATGAAATTGTTTCACCTTGTTAAAATACTGCCCATCTTGTTGAACAAATTAAGTTATAAAATACTGAATAAGTACACCAGGCATTTCCAGACTTCAAATAAATTTTCAGACAAAACAAACTAAAACATTATGGGAATTCACTTTTTAATACTTGTTTTTATTCTAGTTCTATTTTTGTTACAGTAGTTTTAAAAGATTAGACATTACTGGTTCTAACATAGTGCCACGATATTCTTGTAAATGTCCCAATAACAACAATAATTAATATCCCCACATTTGCATTTTAAGCCAGTCCATTTCCCTAGTCATCTATTACTTGGATGTAAAAATTCATTTCTAGTCAAAACTTGGCACAAAGTACCTGAATTCCATACTTTTAACCAGATGTAAAAATAAAAGTGAATGAATTCATTTTTTTCCCCCAATTAAAGGGTTCAATAAAACATGAATTAAATTTTGTCCTTGTTTTGATAAATTGTTTTAATTTTTGAAAGTTCAGAGTAGTTCTAATTTTAAAAAAAAAAAAAAAAGGAAAATTAAGAGGGGGTAGAGAGGAAAGGGGAATCTGCCTCTTCACTGGTACTAACATGAAACCTGGTGCCTTCCGGTATGCCAGACAGCTTCTGGTCCGTGATGATTTCAGAAGAGTACTCACTTTGTACAGCAAAGTACCACAAGAAGACAGTCGCCATCTCCAACACAGTCTAGCGGAAGGTGTCCTGGACCATGGCAGGGAAGCTGGAACTAAATGATCTCTAAGGTCTCTTCTAACCCAAACCATTCTATGGTTCTATTTGGCCACCATTCAGAAGGCTTGGTCACAGGTTGCGGTAGGTTGCTGATCACATCCATCTTGAAATAGTTCCAAGTGGTTAATTCAGGCCAAGGACTTTGTGGAAGGTATAGTTGCTTCAAATTAATGTGTGTCCTTGCTTTGCCAAGAAAGATTATAAATGTTTTTGACCTACATTTGTTTCTTATGAGGACCCTGGTTTGCCCAACCCAGAACTTGTTACAAAAATTACAGTAGTTTCCCATTGAACCTTCTGGAAGGAAACTTCTCAAGCCTGGGGTGAAATTTCTAGATACTGAGAGAGACCCATTGAATGATGGATTTAAAATCATACTTGATGAGGTGCAAATTTTATTCTGGTTTTGCTATTCCAACTTTAGTTTATATTGGGGGGGAAAAAGTGGAGACATTTTGAGGATCTTCAGGAAAATGGCAGAACTGTCTCCTGTTTTGGGTTAGTGACCATGTAAAGGCCACCAGTGTACTCACCAGAGCCCTGCCCTGTGACTCTGGGAGTGAGGCGGTTGTTTCATACATTGCTGAGGGGCCATTTTGCTGCTGGATTGGTAAAAGTCTGTTGCAACAGTACTGATTTTATAGCAATGATTCATCTCTCCACTTTAGTTAGAAGAACTTTTTCTTCAAGCCTGACTTCAGTTCATACAAATATCTCAACTGTGTCTCCCACTGGGGGAATTGCACAGTTGTGGGAGATTTCTGTCCAGAAGTGTTAGCTTGCCCAGGGTGTAGGTGTGAAAGTTGCACATAACTCAAGTATACTATTCTCTTTTCAATTACTGTGCATTGTCACCACCTGAGGAGACTAGGACATACAGTGGCAAGTAATGACCAAGCCTGGTGTCAATTGCTGTTCTTTTTACTGGCATAGCTTTTTGTAACACTTTGGCTTTGTTCCAAATTGAATTGAGGTTTCAAGTCTGTCTTTGAAGGTGATATTTTTTGAAAGCTGTGAATATGTGGATGTACTCTCTGGCATCTGCAGAAGAAGCAGGGTGGGGAATGAACAATGTCAACTTGTATTGCTGGAAGCACTTCCATCCATAAAGTACAAGGTGCTGTGCCCTTCAGGTCCCCACTACTTTCCTTGACAGAAGACAAGATGCTCGCCCTTGATGGCTGGTCCACTTCATACCTTGCATGAATGAGGACTCAGGTCTACTAAGTCTGTTACATTGACACAGTCTTGGCAAGTGTAATACAGTCAATGCAACTGGATGAGGAGTTAGGATAATACCAAGCCTTAAGATGAAGAAGGGGAAAAAAAACAACCTGCCCTCGTCCTAAATATGTAAATATTGGCAGAGAGGAATAGGCATTTAAAATTTATCGCAGAAGTGAGAGTACTTTGCAAGGCAGTGTCCCATCAGAACGACAAAAGAACAGGCATGTTTTGTAACTGAAAACTCCATATTCTTTCCCATTTCTGTCTCTAGTGGTTAGAGTTCTTCACTCTTGCTAAATTACAAGTCCGCAGGGACTTTTAAAACTACTTATTCAGACTTTACTGTTTTGGATGTACAAGAGTTAGTTGCATTAAGCTGTAGCTTGGAAAAAAATGAAACAGTTTTTATAGCATTTTTAAAATAACTTTATTAAAGGATAGCAGAAAAGATCACAGTTTCTCTATTTTTACAGCTCTGCTTTGAAAAGATAATAAAGCTACTACACAGGACACATATTAGCCTGGTGATTAATGTGTCTGTGTGTAACAACTCCAAATACTCTGAAACTTGCTTTATATCGGAATGAATGAAAATGTCACATAATGAAACCACAGAGGAGTGCAGTGCTAAGAAAATAATGTACACTAGTCTCTCACTAGGTAACATTTTACGTGTAGCTCAGTGGGCTAAACTTTTTCACCTTCCATATGGGGATCTTAAAGTACTTAACATCAAAGAGGAGCTCTGATTTGATACAGTAATTGATAGAGCCTGGGTAATCCTATTATCCAGACTTTAGCGGGAAGCTGGGACTCTTGACATACTGAAGAAGACAGTGGAAGTTTTAAAGTAGTTTTTCTAGGACTATAGTCACAGATCTGTATTTCAGGCACCTGAGTTTTAATAGCTTGGTTTTAAGATGAGATCCAGTGTCGAATATCTAAATAAGTGTTGTTACTGGGAGGAAGATGTTAAGACAGTCTGTTTTTCCTCTAGGGAAGGAGGCATATCTGTCCTCTTTTAGACATTGAATGGTTTAGGTTGGAAAGCATACCAAGAGGTTTTGTAGTCCAGCCCCTGGCCTCAGGTAGGGTTAGCCTCAAAGTTAGATGAGGTTGATCAGAATCTCATGGTTTTGGGCAGCCTTTTCCAGTGCCAAGCTGTTCTTGTGAAATCTTTTGTCTTTCTACAAAATTGAAATTTTCTGCACTAAAACTCTGTCCATTGACTTTTGCTCTTTGATGTGCACACAGCTCTGAAGAGAACCTGGTTCAGCCTCCTAGACAAAACCAGCCAGCTTGGTCAGCTTCTTCACATGCATAGTCCAGCCTCAACCATCTTAGTGCTTCCCTGCTAAACTGGCTCCAGTTTATCACTTTCCCTCTTTGTTGAGGTTGCAGAAGTGGATATACTTTTCCAGATCTGTCCTAACTAGTGCTATGTAGCAGAGCATAATGGCTTCACTCAGCCTGCTGCCTACCATCATACTAAATGCAACCCAGGCCATGACTAGCCTTCGTTGCTGCCACAATGCACTAATGGCTCATTTTCTACTCTTGACCACCAGATTCCCCAGATGGTTTTCTGGAGAGCTGCTTTTCATCCAGTTAGTCCACAGTCTGTACCTTCGGATATGGTTATTGTGTCCCAGATAGGAGACCTTGCAGTGGGTTTTGCTATCTGAGAAACCTACTGGGATCAGTGGGAGGGGCAGTCTCTTTTAGAAGAAAACATACCCTTCAGTGGAAGCCAAGGTTAGGAGTGTGTGAAAGGGCTTGATAGAGATTTATTGGAAGTACCCACGCTCGGGCACTGCTGCAGAGGGACTCCACCAGCTGTGGCTTTTCCAGATCTCCAGGGAAATGCTGCAGACAGCAGAACATTGTGAAAGGAAAGCTGTGGCTTTATAAGCAGTCAGTGGGAGAAATCTGATGCTGTTTTGTCATTCTCAAGATGATGTCCTGTACTTAGCAGCCTTAAAGATTGTGTGTGAGAGCTGGAGATTGCTACTGCAGGGCTGTGGTTATTTGCTTTAAAAGGAGGAGAACGTTGTCACTTACAGAGAGCTGAGATGCTTCACCAATTCTTTGCTAGGGGGTAGCATTTCCTAAGACTCAGCTGCAATGACCTGTAATAGTGGTGCTGTACTTTAGGAAAAAAATAGGGAGATCTCACAGATATAGATGACTAGTTGTCATATGTGGCTGACTGTTAAACACCAGAAGTTGGAGGATCAGTCACCAAATATTCAGACTAACCATGGTTTGTGTGGTGAATTTTTCTTTGGGTAGTATGCCTCTGAGAATTTTCTGTAAGAACGGCTTAGGTAACCTAGTCAACTTATGTCTTCAGTGACATTTATCTCAATTACAGATACAGCCCCTAAGTATTTTAATAAGTATATCACTAATGGTTTAAAAAACTACAAAGGATTAAGGGCCATATGTTCTCCCAGGCATGTGAATGTAACAAATGCAGCGTTTTGCTATAAAACCTTCTTTTTTGGTATGTAGCCACTCCATCCCTTGGCAGAAGCATGATTCTATAGAGCAGATCCACAGATTACAGGCAAGGGTGTGTGGTCTAACAGCAGCATGGGAGGAGTCGGGTCAATGGCAAACTTTTATATATACGCTGTTGCTACCAAGGGGAAAGGAAGTAGTAAACCAGAAAGGACTGCCTTCCTTTAGTACTGCTTCTTTTGGTTTCCCTTTCTGCAGCTGAGGAATCCCCCTCCTTTCTTTGCTTCTCATGTAAGAACACAGATGTAATATTAAAGAGGCAGTGAAGCTGAGCTAATAGGATTGAAGTCTAAATGAAGAACCTGAGATGCATTATGTGGAATACAAACCATGTTGGATGTATGCAGCATATTGTATATGGAAAATAAATCAAACAGAGAGGGAAACAGCATGGTATTTTCTGGACAGATCTGCACTTCTGGATGCCAAACATGGCTACAGTAATATTATAGTTCAGGATTTCAAATTAAAACCTGATTTGAGCATTGCCTGACAGTGGAAGTATTTTAATTGAAACAGCTACAGTTTGCTGCACAAATTCTTCTTTGCTATGTGTGGATGTGAATCAGGAGCATTTTCATTATTCCTTTTGCATGTGTGTAAGCACAAGAGAAAAAGGATCAGAGTAGTATGTTTAGTCTGACCTTTAATGTTAAATTTACAGATTGATACACTTTCAAACTGCATGTGAAAGATGCCTGATTGCTTGACTTTCATATTTCTTTCATACTGAATGATTTTATGTTATATGTATAAGTATATGGAAGTTCTATAGTATTCCCACAGTATGGTAACTAGTTCAGCTTCCAAAGAACAATGATAAATTTTTAAGTAGAAGGAAAAATTATGTGAGTCTTCTACTTCAGATTCAGCTTCATCTGTTTCAAATGCAGTGGTTTTGGTTGCACACCTCCAATTGATCTGGTCACACACAAACGTGTCCAGGTGGGTTTGGAAAACCTCCAGAGACAGAGATTCCACAGCCTCCCTGGACAGCCTGTGCCAGGGCTCCCTCACTCTCATGGGAAAGAAGTTTCTCCTTGTGTTTAAATAGAACTTCCTGTGTTCCAGAACTTCATTGTTCAAGTTTTGGCTGAGCCATTTTTCATGGCAGGACAACCAGCTGATTGCTAATTTCTTTGGAGGGAAAAACCTCACACAAAAGAATCAGAGAGCATCTGAGGTTGAAGGGATATCTGTAAGTCCTCTGGTCCAAGACCCCTGCTCTGAGCAGCCTGCCCAGAACTGCATCCAGCTTTTGAGTACCTCCAAGGATGGAGACTCAACAACCTCTCAGAGTAACTGTGCCAGTGTTTCTTAACGTCCAGAAGGAACCTCCTGTGTTTCAGTTTGTGCCCACTGCCTCTGTGTCATTGGGCACCACTGAGGAACCTGGCTCTGTCCTCTTTGCATTCTCCTTGAAATATTTGTATTTATTGATGAAATCTCTCTGAGCCTTCTCTTCTAGGCTGAACAGCCCCAGCTCTCACAGCTTTTCCTCACAGGAGCGATGCTCCAGTCCCACAGTCACCGTTGCACCCCTTCACCCTCTCTCCAATATTTCCATGTCTCTTGTACACTGCCAAGCCTAGAAATGGTCCCAGCACACCAGGTGTGGACTCACCAGTGCTGAGCAGAGGGGTAAGATGACCCCCTTCAACCTACTGGCAGCAGTTCCCCTAATGCAGCCCATGACACCATTAGCATTTGCCACAGGAGTACATTGTTGGCTCACAATCAGCTTGGTGCCCACTAGGACTCCCAAGGGAGCAAAAGTTGCTGTCTGTAGCAACAAACTCAGAACCATCTGCTGTTAAAGACACATATTTCTCCTTATCTCCCCTTTGTCCACAAATAAAGTGATCTCCACACAGCAGCTCTCATCTGTGGAGGGCTGGGACACTTGAAGCAACATATACAGGCACTTCCCAAGGCCACTTCTGCAAGGGCTTTGCCTTCCCCAGCACACCACCCATCCCACCTTGGACTAGATGATCTCTACAAGTCCCTTCCAATCCCTACCATTCTGAGATTCTGTAAAAACAACTAGTAATTCAGCAAAAGAAGCAATTAGACAACCCTTAAAGAACAATTAAGAGCATTTTCTTTGTAGGGAAACAAAGAGTACTTTCAAAGGATGATCACTGAAGGTTAAGTAAAGCCTGAAAGAAAATCAGGCTATGTAGAACTTGGGAAACACTTGATTTCAATATTTGCTGTACTAATTTGACATGCTATTGGCACAAAGATCACTGAACTTGCTTTTGAAAGAAGAAATAATGCTGTGCTGAAATATCTTTTTTCAAAGTTTTTAGAATGATTTCATTCCATTTGCATCTGGGATTGCAATCTTCTTGCTTCACTTCAGAGAGCCGTCATGTCTGAACCAAATATTCCTCACTGCTGTGGGACTGTTTCAGAGGGTATGTTATTGGAAGAATGTTATGCAACTTGATCTAGACATTTGAATCTGTTCCATCACCTTGATTTATAAACTGACACAGTCTTCACAAGTTTTTCATATATAGTGAGATAGACTTGTTTCTGAGCATTTGGAATCATTTAACTGAGTGAGGAATTTCACCTCTAAAATAATGTGCAAGGCTGGGCGATATTTTAAGTTTTGCCTCATGAGTGTAGACGTTGATTGGTAATCCATTATGGTCTTTAATCCTGCAGTTTCTGGTAGTCAGTGTTTTGTAGGCTCAAAATTGAACAAGAAAAGAACAACCCAGACAGAGAACACAGTTGCATCAATGAGAACTGTCTTGGACACAGTGACCATCATAAATATGGCTATGGACAAAAATGTAGCAAAAGGCTTTTTTTTTGTATGTCAGGGGTTTTGCATTAAGCCCACCTCTTAGTTAAAGTATTCAGTGTCTACCTTCTGAATATCTTTTTTTCTCATGTGCTTCATAAGTTTCCCATCTGCCCTGTAAGCTTTCTTTTTTGTTTTTCTTACTTCTGTCCATGGTAAGAAAACACATTATAGTTTAGCTTTTTATTGTTCACTTTGAAATCAGTCCAGAGAATTCATCAGTCTTTCACTTTCTTCAAGAGATACAAATTTTAACCACTTCCGAGTAGCAAATGCTAACTGATTGAATGGATTTTTTTTTTTGCCCTTTTCCAGCCAGAAGGGATCTGGAACCCAGCGACTAGCACCAAAGTCTCTAGTGCAGCATCTGGGGATATATTGTACATTTCTTGGATGATATTCCTGTGTAGGGGTTGCTAGAAAGCTCTGAGGGAGCTGGAAGATTGAATTGTGCTGAAAAATTTTCAACTTGTTTCTCTGTCTGCACGACTTGTTAGCCTTATATGTGTCTAACATTTTAATGGAGACACTGCAAGATGTGAGTTTACAGGATGGTTCTGGAGTCTCAACTGTATTATCTATACCCCGTGTGTATGGGCAGAAGCATTTTATAGAATCCTAATCCTGTTAGATAATCTCTGTGGATTGAAAGGTTATTTGGTTTTCATGCTTTTGGTACTTATCAGTGCTCTTTTTGTTTGCCCCAGTAAGTTGCTAAAGATGGATGTCCTGGAGTCTTAAATTGTCCTGAATGTCCTTAATTCTTATTAAATGAGGAGTTCTGAATAAAGTTTACAATATGACGAGGCAATATGTGGTTTTGATCAGATTGATGTTTTCTAAGTTCTTGAAGAAGATCATTTTTTCCCAACACTTGTATTTTTTATATACATGTTCAAAAAAGTATATGAATTATTTCATGAGTCCTTTCAGAAACGAATTATGGTCATCATACTGAAGACGAAAAAAAATAATGGAAACTCCTCTCCTGTGGGTCAAAGTTCCATTGCTGCCTCCTTCTGATGCAAAATAAACGCCTAACCTCACTGGTTTGGGTGACCTGTAGGGTCCTTTAGCAGGGGAAGTCAATAAAATGCATCACAATTAACAATGTCTTGTTGATCTCCCATGGACTGAAACTGTAGTGGATAATTGTCTGCTAGGGGGAGTTTTGCCATGACTAGCTTTATCATTTTGTCAGTTTGCTAATAAAAGGTCACCAAGGGCACAGAGCATCTGAGATTTACATATGGCAGATAAGAAAGCATTCTAGGGAGCCTGCTTCTGAGAGGGGCCTGGGTGTTTGTTGCAATTGACACCCATGCTGTGATTCCAGAATTGACAAGAAACGCTATTACTAAGCAGATCCGCCAAGATAATTAGGATTCAGGGTTGCATTTTTAATCTGAGTGGAGTCAGATAATTTATCACAGCAGTAGCAAGCTGTCAGGGTCACACAATAAATACTGATTATAGAAGAATAGAGATTAAGTGTGGCCTTGCAAAAAAATTAGGCCAAGTAGTACTTAAGAAACATTTTATTTCAATATTTACCGTGCTAATTTCATGTAATATTGGCAAAAAGATCATGTCTCTAAAATGGGCTTATTTATGAAAGAAGATAATGCTGTACAGGAGTGTCTATACTCTGTATCTGTTTAAATTTTTAATTTCATTTCTAACTGATTGCAAATAAATACTGATTTTGAAAAGCTGATTTAGCATGACTGTTCCTTTCCTATCACCACCATAATAATTTAACACATAAGAGAGAAATACTTTATTCTGAAGGTAGACCTAATTTGTTAGCATTACAAAAATACTGCACTTGTAATTTACACAGCTCTTGTTTTTGATTCACAGATGGACAGTTTATGGCACTTTAATTAAAGAAACACATTTATTAAAATATGCAACATTGAAAAATGGTTTTGAAAGCCATTTACAAACCAGGATGTTAAGGGTTCAGTGCTTCTGTATTCACCTATAGCTTCTGAAGGATGCAAAATCAAACAGTAACATGGTGTTTATGGACATAATATGTTTTCTTGAAAAACCTACTGGAAAGGCTTATAATTAATAGATGTATGTTGTATTCAAAAAGAAATTTCAAGAGATGCTGAAATGCAGTAGCTACCCATAGAATATGGTTTCCCAGTTTGGCATCTTATACCTCTTTAGCAATACAAAGCACCCTGGCAGGCACCTTTAGACTATGCAGGCTATTCCTTTTCTTCTATAAGATCTTAACTTACTATTTGTCCCTGAGAACTCTTTAAGTAGTTTGTTGTTACTAAAATGTGTATATTTGAATACTGTCAACTCTGTTCAGCTGAAGAAATGTGTTCTGTGATTAGCAGCCTTGCATTTTACAGATGGTTTTTATTTGCTTTGTGGCACTGAATATTTCATGTAAAGTGGCTGATATTTCCACTTTTCTCTTGGAAACATTTGTGGTTAACTTATTATTTTGCTTCTGGAAACAGAGAGTTTGGAGCACCTTTTATAATGATAAGACTCTAGTAATCATCTGCATAAGGAGAGCACTAATTACTCTGAAATTCCCTTGGGTAAAATTGAGAGAATTAAGCATGGATAAGTGATACTTTAAAAAGTAGTATGCTACAAAATTTAGAAATGCATGCATTTTAAGGGTAACTAGAGGTAATGTAAAAGTATTGTTGAAGTATTATTTCTGTTCCAGAAAGTAAATAGATAATTTTCAATTACTGAAAGTCTTCTAAATGGATATGCGTGGTCTTTTCCAAGAGGTAGTCTGCTTTTGTCTTAGGAGAGTGCAAGGGAGGTATTTGTGTTACTGTCTGAGAACATAGCATTTGGATCAGGAATTTCAGAATTTCTTGATATTGACTCTAAGGCATAGTTAGAAAATGCTTCCCCTTGTAGTCATGAAAATGATGAATTTTGGTAAATGCATTGGTAATGAAGTACCTTATTTTTTTTTGGAAAATAAATCGCTGTAATATCTGGCTGGTCATGCAGGTCTCTCTCTTGGCAGACACTTGAAATAAAATGTCTATGCCTCAATGAGAGAGGCGTTAAGAGTCTATGACTCTTCTGCTATACCTGTAGAAAGCATTAGTCTTTAATCTTTTTCAATACTTGATTGTAACCAGTGAACAACTTAATCCTTTTGTGTTATTTATATGTTTGCTAGGAAGACATTTCCTTAATAATGATGGTGATAATAATAATAGTATTAGTATTTAAGATTATTTTCTAGGTAATTAAGTGACCTATTACCACACTTAAGTAATGGAGCAGAAGTCTGTACCACTAAAACATTCAGCTTTTTGCTTGTGGGAACAACACATAGTGTATGAGGCTCTAATGCTTGGGCTACAGGATATTAAAGCTAAAATTGAGGCCAGCAGGGAGACCAGAGCCCTACACCAACTGCATCATGTAAATAATTTGTTACTCTTGCCATCAGGCAATGAGTGCTGTGGAGCAGTAATGTAAGACACAGCCTTTATAGACCCAACAGTCTACCCTGCCTAAGTCTGGGGTAGAGTTTTCAAATTAACATTATTAATATATTGTTAATTTTGTGCTAATAATGTCAACAAATCCTGGGAAGGTGTGAAATTAAATTCTAGACAGTGAAAGAGTAGTGTTTGCAGGCAGACTGGGAAATCATGTCTGCTCAGAGGGCATTATTTAGGAATTTAGTTTCAAAATAGTTCCTTTCATAGTCTAAGTACAAGGGACAGTGGCTAGAGTTGTGCCTGCCATAAAATAGGATAAAGAAGGGAGGCCACTCCCTGGAAGCCTGTCACCTCTGTGCCCTGTAAAAACCTCTGTGCTGCTGTTTCCTGGGTGGGTATCTGTCAGTTAAGGATAAAGGGGAACAGGCAGAGAGGGGTGCTGAGTGCCTGGGCAATGAAGAGAGCATGTTAAGTCAGGCTTGCTTGATCTGAATGTCTGTCTCTTGGGCATCTTTTTATGGAGCCTTCTCTCTCAGTTCATGCAGCTCCTCCAGGTGTCTGTTCCCAATGGCCCATAAAGCAGCTGATGGTGCATTAAGTACATCCACCTTGGCAGTGGTGTGGACAAAAGCCGTTAGTGACTCAGCTTTCTGAATACAGCCATGTTCTCTGCAAGAGTCATTTCTGATATGAAGTTTTGAAGCTGACAAGCTGAGTGCCCCACATAACCTCTCCTGTACAAATATTATCAAGATGTGTTATCATGCTCCCTTTTTATTGTGATTATCTATTAACAATAGAATTCTTACATTAGCAGAACTCTTTGAAACCAGTTTCATCCTTTACATGCATTTTTGTCAGAACAGTTATTTGGTTTTGTTCGTGTCATGTTAATATACAGACAAGGAAAAAAAGGTCAGAGGAAGAGATAACATTTGTCTGTCTTCTGTAGTGCTCTCGCACTGATTAATTGATGGAGCCTTAAACTTACATGATACCATACATTATGACAAATTCATTCCTTATAAAATAATAGAATAAAATAGAGAGTTACTCAAACATGCTTGTGTTCCTCACTAGGAACAGACTTTATTACTGAACACTATTCAGTCATCCCAAAGTATAGGGATTGATGTAAATGTGCAAGCCATAAAACACCAAATGTGATATGTTCAAAGAGTTATTTCCAGGGGAAGTAAGGTGAGACCAGTGCTGTTGCAGTGAAGACTGGAGCTTATTCGGGGCAGGGTACAGGCAAGCAAGGTGTAGTGAGGAGAATGAAGTCACATATAAGAGAAGGTTAGATCTCCTTTAGAGGCTAAAGCAAGGCTGGAAGGGAACCAGCTTAGTTTTTATAAATGTTATAGGAAGAGTAAACAAGCGGAGGAGGGAACTATTCAAAGTAAAGAGTCACACAGCTAGCAGAACAAATGGTTATAAATGTCTTCATGGATCTGCAAAGGCTACAAACTGGAAGAAAGTTCTTCACTTTAAGAGTCATAGTGACCTTGATACTTCAGTTACTTTAGAAAATAAAAACCCATCATCTGGGGGCATTTGTGTCCTCCAGAATGTTGCCAACAGTGCCTAGGCTAGGTGATTTGTCACAACAGTTTAAAATGCTTTTAAAAATTCTCTTGGCTATGATGTGTTTGAAATACAATATCACTTAATTTCAGGGCGGAAAAATCAGGAGTATAAATGTGTTTAGCAGTTGAACCCACACCCTTTGATTCATACAGTACTGTGAGCTGTATGGAAATCTAAATGTCAATAAATACGTATCAGGATTTGGTTAGCCAGCATTTGAGCCATGAAGAAATACCATGCTACAATTTTATAATGGATGTTACAGCTGTATAAATAAGAATAAGGAATCTGTAACATCCTGGATGATTTTCTGCACTGCCCTAGATGGGCCTTAGGTGGTGCTCTTGCATTTTTTGCTTTTGGCTGTTACTGGATTTAGAGCTTCAATCATTTTGAATCTGCTTTGCTTTCTAAATCATGCTAAGAAACTAAAAATAGTTGGCTACACCAATATTGGTAAAATGTGTTAAGGTGGAATACTAAAACATAACCACTTGTAGGATGCACTTCATTTCCTAATTTGAAACTTTCTAGCACCTTTATATGTAGTACTGAACTGTGGTCATAGCATGAGGCACATCTTGTTCTACGTGTGTTATTTTGTCAAACGGTGCATAAGTGTGAGTATAAAAATAAATTAAAGACACGAGATTGAGTAAAACCTCTCAGAAATTAAGCTCAACATGTGGGATTGATGTTGTAAGTTCACAAGTCTTTCAACTTTCCATATGGCTAATTAAAAATAAAAAAGTGGCTGAATTTTAAAAAATAAATGTGTATGTCACATTGGCAACTTGCAGAGTGCCTCCTCTGTTAAAGGACCTATGCACAAGTTTTACATCCAATTTCCTGCCCTTATCTTCCTTATGCCAGCTCACAGTGTGGTTCATTGGGAAACAGTTTGCTTTTTTTCCTTTTTCTTTTTTCACAACATAAAAAAAAATTCCCATGAAGGTTTTTTCCACTACAACTGCCTACCCTTTATGTTCTGCAGCCTGCCAAGCTTGCCAAAACTCAGCAGGTAGCCCACATGGTATGCATGTCTGTGTGAGAACGCTCCCCTGATGTGGACAAGATGTTGGTTGTAAAATGAAGCCAACATCTTGTCCGCAAGTGTGCAAAAAAATATCCTCAATCTGGACAGACATGTTTTTGTAGGCTGTATGCATTGACTGCACTAATTCAAAGAGTAAACCTTTTAAAACCAGGGAAAAATAATTGTATCATTACGGTACCAATAATGCTATCAGTAGACTTATTCGTTAATCTGAGACCACTTGGTTAGACTTTTACTGCCCCCGTATTTACAGTAACTCTTGGCATCTGTAACTTCAGGGGTTTTATCGCTCCTATTTTAGTCTCTACAACCTGGGCAACTAATGTAATCCCAAGATTGAGGACTAGCAAAGAACAATACAGGAATTAAGAGGACAGATGCTGCCAGTTCAGTCTGCGGTTAGCTCAGAACTCCCTTTGGGGAAGATATTTTTGTTCTGTACCTGTGCTCTGCGGATTGCTTATGAGGAGTGAAGAAGAAAGTAGTGCATAGACAGGGAGGGATTGCAGTGACAAATAATCTTTAACCAGACTCACTTATTCCAAACTTTGACATAAACACCTGAGGCAAAGTTGGTTGCATAACCAAAGCAAAACCAAAAAAGTCCTGAAGGGTTATTCCCTGTAACTCTATGCCTCATATTTTCCAAACTAAAATTGTAAAATGCTCTGATTAGTTTAAAACTTGGAAGTATTAAAGTTAGGTTTTCTTATGGGAGCGAACCAAAAAAATGGCACAAATCTTGAAGTTAAACTTTGGTGTTTTCACTTTTAGGCAGAAGAATAGAAAAGATCAAAAGTTAGTTTATTTTTCAGTACTCGTGTAAGTTGCAAGTGTTCTGAATTGCATAGGTCTATCTAAAACTGTAGGTTTTCTCCAATCAATGTTAAGAATTTTTTTTCTCAGAAATGTAGAACATCACATCGTTCTGATCAAGCATACCTACACCTCAGCTCAAGGGCAAAACTCCTGCTGATCCACATAGTTCACCTGCTGAGCACATTAGGGTGGAAAAATAGGATTAACTTTTTGCTCTAAAGGTTGCCTCTCCCCCTAATCTGACAGTATATGCTTGCTTAGCTGCTTCTCTCATCTGCCCTTTCAGTGAGTGCGTTAGGGCTCAAGACACCTGGACTCCAGAGTATTTCCTGCACTAGCACGGATGCTCTGCAGAGGTAAGCTCAGAGCTGCAGTTGCTTCCCCTAGAGTCCTCTTGAAGTTATTGGAATATGGGGATGCTTATCACACCTGGAAATTTCCAGTAATACAGATTCATGGCACTTACTTCAGTCATTTGGGTTTTTTGTTTTGGTGCCTTGTTTCTTTTTTTTTTTCCTGTTTGTTTGGGGTTTTTTTTAAGATCAGAGTTCTTTGCTCTTCTGGAAAGGTACATATTGCATATTCTTCATTTACTTGATTTTTTAGTAAAAGCCTCTGAAGGTTTAGGCTTTCTAAATTCATTTACCTAGCATGTGCACACATCTTTTTTTGTAAACATAATGGTCAGCTGCCCTGAAAGAATGTTTGTCCGGTTTAAATTTGCAATTAATATCTAGTGAATGTTTGGGCATGTTCTTCCACACAATGCTTTTTATATCTAGATCATCAAGGTACATAGTTGGTGTGTATCTGGTTTAAATAGCTTCTGGTTTTATCTTGATTCATTTTGAATTGAAATTTCATGTTATACAAGCTTTAAAAATTGAACTACAACATAGCTTTCTAATTGTAGGACAAGATTAGGTAGATGGGGTTTTTAATTAAAAAATAAAACCTTTTATATGTGTGGGGATTTTCTTATGAATTGTTCATGCTTTGTTTCTGGGAGGTAATTTTTTCAGTCCTTAAGGAGATTTTTCTTGGTGCACTAATATGCATGTCTATCTTGGAAAACAACTGCGTACTAGTGTTCAGTGTGGAACAAAAAACTATAGTGTATGTAAAACTTCTTGATCATGCATGACATTGCCTAGTTTATGAGATCTTGCAACTAAAAAGTAATCTATTTCTAAGCATGTAATTGTTTTTAGCAAGCAGGTATTTCAAAATACATACCTTAAGCTTTCTTCTGTTCTGAGTCTACCACAGCCTGTGCTATGCCCATTCTCATGGTGGAAAGGGCTTTTTCATTTTTCTTCATAAATGTCAATTTTGAAGTTTCATTTCAGTCTATTACAGGTGGACATGGCTCATAATTTACATGTTACACTGACAGACTACAAATAATAATGTCTCTTGGAAGAGCAAGACAGAAAATCACCCAGCACATTAATTACAATTGTCAAGCAATGACTGGTCATAAATTTAATATCAAAGACCCAGACTTCATAAAGAAGCATCTTAAATGCTTGATTAAAAAATTTACCCTTGAAATTGCATATTAAATACTACGTATTAAAATATGAAAGTGAGATTTTGGGGGTTTGTTTGTTTGTTTTTACCCTGGAAACATCTTTTTAAATAACAAGATAGAAAAGTTGTGGGGTTTTAGTCACTTTGTTATCTACTCAGTATAAGAATTTTATACCTACATGTCAATAAGAACACATCATTAAAGTTAGTTACTGGGTTTGGCTATTTAATGTCACTTCAGAAGCACCTGGAAAGCTTAACAAGGCAGAGAAAAGGACATTATCCATGTGTAGATGTGGTGTGCAGTACGGCGTGACTAAGCTGCAGCTTTCTCCATGTGCTCTGGTGTCTCCAAATTTGTAACCTGTAAATTGTACATTTTTGAGGAGCTGCGCATGTGCCCTGCTATAGGGGCAGTGGATGCTGTTGTCTTCCATATCTGCTTGGCTTCGAGACCAAACAAGGTCAGATTCTGAAAAGAAAGATTCCAGTTGGACTTCTCTGACCTGCATAGACCATTTGATTTTGCTCCATCGCAGAGGCAATACATGGTATGTCCTGACCACTTTGCCCGTGCCTTACAGGTGGGTCACACTCAAGTTCTGCATTTGAAAGTTGCACAAGTTTAAAGTTTTCCCTCCCTGCCACAGGATGGAAGTTGCCTGCTGCTGTATCTACACTGTTAGCTACACGCTGCTGGGATGAGAGCTGAAGTCTGGCTTAAGTGCAAGCCCCAGCCTGTCCTCAGGAGGCTTCCTGGGGGTACTGAGTGGGAGTTTTGGGCTCAATACCAAGAGTCAGGGTTTTATGTGAGCATTTCTAAATGACTGGCAGTTTGAAGAACCCAACTGTAGATGCCTTTGCGTGGGCCTCACATTCAGAGAACATTGTAGCTATTGAAAGTCAGTGGGATACAGTAAATATTTAGAGATTTGTCTGAGGTTCCAGTACTGGTTGAAACAGCTATAAACACTATGAAAGAGAATCTGGGCCTAAATGTTGGGAGAAATAGATCACAGAGGAAAATAAAGACGAGAGGAGGGAATTGCAGAAGACACAGAAGGAGCTTGTGTTTATTGCAATAGGAAGTTGAAGGAAGTGGTTTGCATGCCCTTAGGAAATCCAGCTTCATTGGATCTGTTCTTTACATAACTTTTTCATTTATGCTGGTTGGTTACTGGACTCACAGTTGGGGGATGACATGATGACAAATAGCTTTTAGGATTTTGCACAGTTGAAATCTTTTCCTTTTCTTCAATGTATCTCAGAAATCGCTCCCATGGTGTACATGTAGCCCAATATCTGGATTCGTATGTGGGAAAAGGCAATGGAAAGACTTGTCATGCAAAAAAATTTATTTGAGGAGTATTGGAGAGAGTCTGTGATGAGGCAAGTTGGTCTGAAGTTGTCATCGCTTTCGTTTGGCATCAGTCAGTGCTGCAGCAGGAAGGGATGATTGCCTCTCCCTGCTCGGGATGCCTGCTCCCTTTGTGTGCTGCCTTTGTGCATCTGACATGGTTTTGGTTGAGTTAGCTTTCACTTGGACCAGGCCCATGTTCCAGCTTGCCCACAAGCACGCAAACACTTCTACTGGGAAGAGACAGAGATGAGAACAGGCAGATTGTTGTGGAAAGAAAGGTGTAACCCTCTGCCTCGCCTGACAGCAGCGGGGAGTTACGCCAAGGAGGGGATTGCAAAACCATCACCTCCAAGGGGACAGTGGCAAAATCAGAGCCTGGGTCCAGGGAAGTCTGGGAAAGAGCCATAATCAGCAATAATGTTTCTAAGGACTTCTCAGAACCATTGAAATGACATAGTGTGTCACTGAATTTTTTTCTTTTTCAATAATGATTCAGTAATTATAGTGTCATTAACGTCTGACATTTAATATTGATAACTGGGCCTTTATAGTGTCTCTCTTTCTTTCTTGTTACTTTTTATCTGTTTCCTTTTTTACTGGGTTCCATTAGAGCACTCCTTTAAGAGTTAGGAGTGTTACACTCAGAGTTACAATATTAAAAGACTACACTAAAAGACAGTCCTTGCCCTGGGAGCGCCTTGTGTAAACCACAGTACTGAGGGAGTGTGGGAGCTGGGTAAAAGATACTGTGAACATCTATGTAGGGTTACAAGTAGGCATTAGATAGAGACTTCTTTTAGTTTTTTATGGGATTGTCTAGTTTGAAATAGGTGATGTCCAGGAAAAATAAGTAAATTCTCCAGATGTTCTCTCTTACCTGGATACAAGGCATACTTGACAGTGAGGCTGACTTTTCAGAAGAGATAAATGTATTAAATTCAGTGATAGCTTTGAAATGCAAGCAAGTAGACTAAGCTTTATCGTATTTGGAATGCCAAACACATCATGGGGAAGTGCTCCACGGTTTTTAACGTCACTAACCAGATCACAAAGACTGAATTGTGGTAAAACAGGATACTAGCAGGATACTTCCTTCAGGTAGTGCTACTCATTCTGTATTTCCACACTTGTATAAGATGCTGGTCATGGTACAGACGTCTGTCTTCCACTCCTAATAACACAGAAGTTACAGGTGGGACAACTATCAAATACTGGATGTTATCCTCACCAGGGAGAGACTTATTTTGGCCTGATGCTTTCCCAGAGAATAGCCCCATCATGTTACAGTGACACTGCACGTGCAAGGACTGAGTTTGGGACCTGATATTGTTAAAATCTTCATTAGTTTTGGCTGCTTCATTATGAAAAAAAAATAGCAGGTCTGTCAGATAGGAGGCATTACTAAAATCCTAAATTTCCCCAGTTTTACCTTATGGAAAGACAGTTACAAAGAGCAAGAATAGCTTACAAGGGCTCGTAATCTTGCAATTTTCTTTCTGAAAGGCAACATGGAAAGATGTAAGACTGGGTACAGAAGCTATTACTCTGTATTCAGCTCTTCTGGAGTGACTTTTTGTAAGCATTTGTCTCATCTTGTTTGCAAAGCTGAATGCCATTTATCACAAGGTCTTGGCTGATAATAAGGATGCTAAAGAATGAAAAAGTGATAGAACAAAAATAATAGTAGCTTGGTTTGACATGTCGATTTCCATATTTACCTTTGAAATTGCACAAAGCCTGTTTAGAACTATCTGAGAGCTGGATGGTTGTTACATGCTTATAAGGTGCTATTGAAAGATGAAATTGAGGAGACTAGAGATAGTGTGAAGCTGTGCTTTTTTTTCCCTTTCCTTTGTTGCTTTCTTATGTGTGCTGGCTGAAGGAGTTTATGTGAGCAATGTATAACTTGTCCTGTAAAGTCGTTTCTTCTTATTCTCCCTAGAAGTAGCCTGGGAATGTCTAAAGAAAAATGGTTTAGGTTTTTAAAAATCAGTTTTTGTTTAGCCAGCCCAAGTGCCTGGGTAGTGATGGGAGTCATGCCATGCTTTTGGGTAAGCGGAGGACCACAGGAACACATGGAAAAGGACTCGGGATCTAAAAATGGATATACTATTGCCTAGTTACCGATGCAACGTTTAACATGTGAGAAAAATCCAGTGCTGAAAGGGTAAAAGTAGAACAAGAGGTCCCCTTGCATTCCTTGCAGAAATCTGTTGTTAGCGTAGTCTTTTCAGTAAATAGCTGAAAGGTTCTAGATAGGAAGCTCAATACTTAAGAGACAAAATCTGTTGCAGTGGATTAAGCTAAATTGTACTAAGAGCAGCTCCTATTAGAATTGTGTCTTCTTTTTCATTGGAGTGTAAATTGCAAAGGATTGTCAGCAATAAATTTTGAGTTAGTTTGATAAAAGACATCTTCTGTGAAATCTAATAAAATTCATTAATATGCCATGATTCAAGATTTCTATAAGGGTTAAGAAAAACATGGCTAAACCTAAATAAAATATTCTTAATTATGTGTTTATTCTAGATTTAAGCCACGTTAACATTTACATTTTCACTTCACTGTTCAGCAGTTGTAAATGTACCAAAAAATATTGGCAGAAGACATTTCCTTAAGTGAAAACAGATAATCTTAAACTTAGGAAAGACCTGAAGAAAAGCTATTTACTGTTAAATATATAAACAATCCCATTAACAATGGAAAGAGAAATCAGATTATTCTTTTCAGATTCCTTTGTGACCTTGCAATAAAATGCAAGGTACTGCTGAATCTGTTTGTACAATGCCAGTCATGGCTTGAAAGCCAAGGAATTTACTGAAAGAGCTTGTTATTTGGGCAGCAAGTTTGTTCCCATTGAAGGTAGTAAGTTTGTCTTTTTGGATTTTAGGGTTTCTAGTGCTCTACTGAGGAGCCAGAGGAAACCTAGAACTGTATAAACATGGAAAATGCATCTAATTTTATGAAGGCAATACAGAAGTACACAAATGTGCATGTTAGGGTAACAGCTATGCCCAAAATCTCAACTCAATGGGTTTTACTGAAAAAAAATTAACAAAAGAGTGGGCAAGTCAGCTCAGAGGTTGGTTGGAGTTGCTTGTTTTAATGTGGTGTTGCCTTCCTCTGCTGTGTTTTCTGCAGCATAGTTGGAGGGCATTCCCCAGCTGAGTTCAGTGGCTATAGGAGACATTTAGATGCTTTCTTATATTGTAGTTTCACTTCTAAGTAAATAAGATTGAAACTAGTTTTGTTTTAAATATCAACAGAGGTTTCCTCCAACAAACATGAAGTTAATGGTTTCTTTCTCTGAACTGGCATATTTCAGACTAAGAGATGTACCCCTGTTTCACTGGTGTATATGAGAAGAAACTCACAATTTCCCAAATTCAACTTAACCTTTAAACCAAATTTGAAATTATTCCTCCCCCCTCCTTCCTTTCTCTCATCAGTCCTACATGTCCTGGTTTTAATTATTTAAAGCTTTTTTATTTTTTAAAAGAAGACTGTGAGATAGTATCTTACGAATCCAGAAGTGATGATTATCCCAACAGAGAAACCAGTTGTGGGCTCTTTCGTCAGTTCCTGGACCATGATGATAGAGGAATGGGAAAAGTACATTCTGATTCAGCTGTTTATTCCCACATGTAGTTACTAGTTTCTTAGTGATGTTCGTTTCCTTGACTAAGAATTGCAAAACCAAGAACAACAGTGGTGAAATCGCCAGAATATTTGAAAGCGCTTTTTTCTGAAGTGGAAATAAATAAGACATGTAGAAAGCTAAATCTTTATGGTTCTTCGTGCTGATCATCTCTGTTATTGTTGAGTTGTAGATTAAAAACCACCACAGAAGCAACTGTTCTTCATATTTATCAACACCTTAAAAGGCTAGGTTATATACACTAAAACATCTGTTTTGTTTACCTGTTAAATTAGGTTCTTACGATGACAACAGAGAAACACTGTGTAAAGACAACTCTGGTATTGAAGTTGTACATCTTTTATGATCTGTTATTTAGCATTTTGGAATGAAAGCTCTTACTCTGTGTTTTCTGAGCTAGAGGAAGCTCTCTGTGTTTTGCCTGAAGTGAAAACATGTGGCCTCATCTTTTACAGTTATGTTCTTTTTCCTAAGTATCTGATAGCAGGAAGGTAGCTTTCACTTGTGGCCTTATGGGATAAGATGTATTGAAGCAACATATAGAGGACAACTCTGTAGACTCTTGAGAGTGGTGACATTTGCTGCTTGTCTTTACATATACTTTACATGAAAAATTATTTGGGCGTTTTGAGTTTCTTTTCCCTACCTTGCCTCTTGTGTGCAATTTCCTTGGCAACTTGATGCACAGAAATGTGATATGAAAGATTGCTAGTCTGGTTAGTGATATCTTGATCAGTATCTAGTAGTTGACATTGAGAAGGTGTTCACAGAAACTAGGGATTAGCCTCCCCAAGGAAGGCTGAACTGCCTCCTTTGTTTGTCAGTGGAGGAAAGAGATGTTTCTCAAGGAGACAGGTCAGAGAGAAGTACAGTGGACTGGAGAGGTAGATTAGGAAGCTTATGTGTGTTGTATAGAGATTAGTTGGTGGAAAGTTTAACTTGACCTTGGTAGCTAAGGGAAGGAGGTCTTTCCCAACCACACAAAAGTGGTTTCCTGCTCACCTCATGGAGCAGCAGCTCTCTCAGATGGCTCTAGAGAGATACTCACAATTAAAAACTGTGAACAGGCTCCTGACCAATTATCTGTATCAAGGTTTACAAAGCTTGTGATAGAACAGGATGGATCCTTATTGCTGCCTAGCCTTATTTTGGAAGTTCTTCTGCAAAGGTGTTGTGCTCTTTTGTGGAGTGAGTGTAGCCCAAACTCAGTGAAAGGACCGTGGATTATTCTTTGAAAAATTAAGAACATTTGAAGACATTATTTAAAATAAAGTTTCAGATACCCTTCTGTGGCTGCTGTGGTGTTGTGTGCTCTGGAGACGACTCCGTCATTTTTTAATGGGTAAAAATTACCAATCACATTTTCCAATTTCTAACTTGCTATGATAGCCAAAGGCTTAAGAGAAGACAAGTCAACCACTGCATCAGCTCTTGGAAAGGAAATCAGTGGAACACGTCTATCTGGTTTAGCACCAGATTTTGGCAAAGCAGCAGCATTCTCAGTGGTAAACTGATTAATATGGATAAAAATATTTAGATTGGTTTTTAGAGTGTTACCAGCTAATGATAGTCATTAATCTGTTGGTAAGATGAGTCTTGAGCTTTCTGGTCTCATCTCTATTTTAGTTTTGTTTACTTGAACGGATTTTTAATGTGATAGTGGCCAGATTGTTTTTGATAGCCTGATGTCATGCCTAATTGAACTGTTCAGTTTCTTCCATTAGCTCTCGTCTGCTCAGCACTGCCAATATTACTCTGAGTAGCTTCCCTTCTCCACTCCTACATCAGTTGTGTGTGTTGGGGGAAAGGAGGGTTAGTGTTCTGGGGTTTTGGTTATTTTCTGTCAGAGTTTGCTTTAAATTTTACGCTTTCCATGTTCATATTTCTGCCATTAAATCGTGACACCACAGTGTGACTTTCCTCTGCTATGCTAAAGATAGTCAAATTATTTTCTCTTAATCCTCATCACCTGTTCTCTCCCATATTCTGAATGGGAAAAACACTGACATAGATGAAACTATGCTCTGGCCCAGAAGAGTTAGGAACAATACCCCTGGGAGGATGGGGGAGCAATCTATTGATGTTGCAGGAATTTCAGCCCCATAAACTTTGCCAGCTCTTGTGCAGCTCCCATTCTTCTGGCAGTCCAGTACAGTAAAGCTTGCGGTGCTAAAGTGCTGCTTCACTTGTGTAATGTTAGATCAGACTAAGGAAGGGTGATGCCCCTGGGAGAGTCCAGTGATCATGGTCTAGAGAGAATTTTCTTAGTGAGTTCACAGGCATATGTGGACACATTGTCATTTTTTAACTAGAGAATTGGGTATCTTCTTACTAATCTTGGTGATTTAGAGACAGTTAGATGATGATAAGATTGTCATTTTATCTGTTTCTTTCTTAACACTAAGCTTCCATTGTGGTAGTTGGGTTTTAAGCAACCCTCATTTTCTGTTACCCTGGCACTATTGTAAGTGAAACACCCACCTTAATTCACCTTTGCAGTGTCTTGTCCCATCAAGTTGCCATACACTGTTTTGAGTCACTGCTGACAAGAATGTGAACATCCCCAGTATCAAGTCCTTCTGTGGTAGCAGTCCCACCTTATCTTCCTTACCTTGGACCCCACTCAAGTGCTGCGGTGGCCTTCATGGTTTTATGCCGCTGTGTGCAGGGTTTGAGCAGCATTGAGGCTTGTTGGCATTTGCTTGTTGGCATTTGCATTTGATTTTCCAAATCCAAAAAGGAGTAAACTTGGGCGGAGGGATGTTGTATTATTTTTGGTGCTAAATGTCACAGTTTTTACCGCTAATACATATTTTTCAGGTTTTTTTTTTTTTTTTACTTGCCATATTGGTAACTACAGTGCTTCACACTAATTTTCAGCAAAGGCAATTTACTCTATTGATGCCACTAGGGTAAAGAATGCTCCAGTTTAGGAGGATGCTCATCAATATCCAGCTTAATTCTGAGACATTTAATCTGAAAATCTCATCCAGGGTTATCAAACTGTAGGGTCAATTGTTTGACAACTTTGCAATAATTACTCCACAGTTATTGTATTGAACAATACCAAGATCAATGAAAGAAAAAAATTGCATTTAAATTAATAACTTTTATTACTTTTAATAGTTGACATAAAATATGTTTATTAAATTAATATTTTGCCTGTAAAAAAACAGATCTTTATGAGCCTTCTCTTTAAAAAAAGGTATGCACTTCACATATAGACCTCACATATAGTATTTTGTTATTCTTTCTTCTCAATTATGCAACACAATAGACATGATTTATTATGGAAGTAGGGAGAAGTTAAAAGTATTCTGGTCAATTATATGTGAATGTTCACATAAAACTCACATACTATAAATGCAATTTCAGGATTCTCCCCTTAGCAGAAAGTTGTCTGCATCAAGGGGTAAGCCTACCTGAGTGATCCAATAAATCCCAGTTGCTTTAAAAGGAATAAAATTTGTTGCAAAACAATGTTTTTATATTGTTTAGTCATGCTGAGAGTTTATTATAAAGTAGTGTCAGTTTAAGTAAAAATCATCTTCCATGAATAAAAAAATACTTTATGAAATTAGACGGACGAAAGGACAACTAGCATTGAAGGAAAAAGATAATGATTATGGGAAGACTGCTTGTCACACAACTTCTGCATTTGCAGATAATTTTTAAAAAATCCTTCTTCAGAATGTTTCTTTGTCCCTCTCTACTTGTAAAGACTGATTAGAACTGTCTTTCAGAGTTTCTGGGAAGTCAGCTCCAAGAAAATTTGTTAAATATTTATTATTATTTTGGTTTTCATCATTTCTATAGAAAACAGTTTAAAAATCTGTTCTGAACCATGATCTGAGCTATACCTTGGTCCTACTAATAGAAGAACCTTTAGGGTTTTTTGATTAATAAATAGAGAAATAGAGGGGAAAAAAATTCATTTTAAGGAGCTGGTCTTAGAAACAGATTGAACATCTTTGGGAAGTTAGACTCAATAGTTTGAAGATTAAAAGCTTTTTCTTAAAGATTTAAAATAAACAAAGTGGTTAGTGTCAGTGCATTCCACTGAAAGTGCTAAACTTTTTATTATAGCTGTTCATTGATGAATGAAAGGATTAGGGGTAGCTGTTACTGACAGCAGTCCATAGGTTGTCTTCAGCTTGTAAGTTGTAAAATTACTCCTCTTGACATAGGTTTTGGGGAAAAAAAGAAAAGGACATGTACTGCTCCAGTATCTCAGTAGTTGGTGGGTAGTTTATGTGGTAGGAAGATGAACAGAGAGGGAAAGGATTGGGGAGGTTTAATAGATTTTTAGTCCCTGTGAACAAAATTAATTCTGAAAATCAATATCCCAAAGATTATTATTCTTTTAAAGTCTGAAAGTCCTCCCATCTCCAAAGAGAGTACTGTGTTAATATGTGAAGCAAAGTTTGTGAAATACTTGTGACAGACAAGAAACAAAAAGCTATTTAATTGTCTGCCTTTTAATTTTCTCTCTTTTTCTGTTATGTTGCTGATGTAAGGACTGCTTCTCACAGAGGGGTCGCTTGGCCTAGGCCAGGGCTTTGAGTAAGACAAGCAGCTGAGAAATGCCCTTGCGGTTGTTCATATATAATGCTTGGGGCAGAGGCAGGAGCAAACCCTGGCCCTGTGACTTTCAACCAGCACTACCAATGTAGCACTTCAGCAGACCAGAGTCAACACTGCATATTTTCTCAGACCATAATGCACCAAATTCTACCCTCTGGCTTCTGATGAACTGCTGTTTAATACAATTTTGTAGATCATCGAAGAACCCGCTAAGCATATGCTTGTGGGAACCAGTGTGCTAGCTGGGAGGGCCAGGGATTTCAAGTTCCTATGCTTGGTCAGGTCAGCTATTAAACATGGCTAATGTTTGCACAGAGATGGTTGATGTGGTTTAGGATCTTACATAGGATGAGCAGAAATTTGCATTTTAAACATTTTATTGAACTGTCTTTTTGCAGGTAGCTAAAATAAAGCAGGAATTTGTATATGCACTGGAAGATCATGGTGTAAGAACTTAGGCACTGAAAAATAGAGACAGTGGTAGCAGTGTTTTGAGGTGGTTTCTGAATTTTCTCTGCTGCATTCCCTCTGTTTGCCAGCCTTTCCTGAAGCCAAAAGAGGTGCAGGCGAATGTTTAGCTTAAGTGGTATCATGTCTCATTATTGACAACTTCGGATATTAAAAAATCATGTCAGTATGTCATGTCTCATTTCTTACTTTCTGGTTTGTGAGCTTTTCAGATGTCCTCAATGTACATTTGCAAATTTCTCTAGAATTTAAACCAAGTTTAAAAAAATCTAAAGCTACAGGGGTTAGAACATTTCTCTTCTTTATATAAATGCTGTGTTCCTCTTCTCAAAACAGAATCTTTCATCCGTACTGGCCTTAGACAAACATCAAGAATCACTCAAATTGGCAATTTTGTTGTGTGTGCTGAATCCTATTAGGTATGTGCTGTATGAGTAAAAGCTCTCAAAAAACCATATTATCTTAGAAATAAATTTTTAAAACTTCATTATTTAATGATTTTGGCCTTCAAAAGCAGGGATTTCACTTGGCTATTACTATTTTTTTAAATATATAGGTGTATGTTATATGTATATTTAATTCATACATATGCATAGTGTATGTATGCATGTGTATGTGTGTATATATGTATGAACACATGTGCAGGCAACAATATAATGCTACTTGAATTCAGGACATGGATTCTTAATCAGGGTACTGATGACATAAACCAGAGCATAAGCCAGAGCAGAGGTGTGAAACAGAGATGGGTGAGATCAAACAAGCACCCTAAGTCAAAAGGAGTAGTGGAATGATTTTGATAGCATAGAATATGCATGTCACTTGGTGTAGTGAAGTTGCTGGAGAACAAGGCAGAAATGCAAGTATCGATTGATAATCTATGTAAATGTAATTGGAGTGTAAAGAATTGTAAAAGGTACCACTCTGATCTTTTCCAGATGTAATTGGGAATTATGATAGTAAACCTAAAAAAAGCTGTGGAGTTTCATTAGAGAAAGCTCCGTTTCATTATCTTCTCTTTATGTATTCAAACAGTATCAAAAACTCCAGAAAGATCAAGGAAGTAGGTAAAATTATACATCTTGGCACATGAACCAGCTTAAGATAGAATATATCAGACCTTGGATACAAGCTGGAGTTTCAGCAGCACCATGTGCACGTGCCGTGTTTTATACACCAGCATCGTAGGAAGAGGTATTTTGTGTTGCTGGAAATAAAAAGTGAATGCTGGTGCTTTTGGATTCCTCTAGAGGATGTGAGAGGTTGGACATTTCTTCTGTTGCCATTGTGAGAGGTGCTGATGATATTTCTGACTATTAAGTAGGTGAAGATTTTAGGTTTCATTCCTCATTACTGTTACTGACAAAGTTCCACATTTACAGAGTTGCACATTTACATTTTACACATTTACAGACCAGGTTATCTAGAGCATCCTTAGGATGTCCAAATCTACTGTGGTATTTTTGTGGCACGATGATCACAGTTAGTAGCCATGGTATGAGGTAAGGGGCCTGTTGGGGATCTCCTAGGCCACCAAGTCCCCTTTGCTCGCATTGCTTGGCTTCATAAATCCATGCTTCAAAAAAGCGAGATTTTGGGGGCACGTGATATTTGCAGATGCTGTTGGATTTTATGCCTCGGATTTTTTGCTCGAATTTTACGCACTCCTGTGACAAGTACTCTCCCACCTCAAGTAGCCTACAGCCCTTTCCGGACCCTTCTGGAAGGGGGCACTCTTTACCGAGGGCGAGTACGCAGGCGGCTTGTTGTGGGGCGGGCCCGTGAGGCAGGCCCGCAGTGAGGTGTACGGTGAGGCGGGGCAGCGCTGAGGCGGGCCATGAGGGAGGAGCGTAAGGCTTGAGGCGGGCCGAGGGCGAGGCGGGCGGTGCGGTGGGCGTGCCGTGAGGCGGGTGCCGCCGCCCGCCTGCAGAGGGCTCTGTGACACCGCGTTTGCCCCAGCAAAGGGCAGTCGGCAGCGGGAGGGGGAAGGGAACGCAAGGATAATGCTTCCAGCAGCTTGGTCTTAGTCTGGTAAATAGACTAGGAATTGTCCTTTTCCTCAGGCTTTGCACCAAGGCCGAGATCAGATGACTCAGTCCGGACTCATTATTTTAATAGCCTACAGCTAGTTCACATAGCAGCGGGAGTCCACAAAAAAGGCATTTAATTGTTGCAACTCAAACTAGTACATTGTAACTGCAGATTATAGTATTCAGATTTAAGTGATTCAAGTAATTTATAAAGCTTTTGCACAAGCAAACTGAAGGTTAAAATACCGATATTGTAATAAAAAGCAAATAAAATACACTTTTGTACATTAAGACCCAATTAAAGAGCATGATTTCATTAAAAACAAGTAGGGGATATTTGCCAACATTACTACAGCTGTGTTTTACATTAGGAAATTAATTAAAATAGTCATTTATACTTTTTTCCATTTGCAAGTCTTAGGCCTTTCTGTATTACACTATCTATTTTCTCTTCAATCATTTGTGTTATGGTGCATTTGTAATCTCACTTAGCAGGCTGTATCACAACTTTGGGGTGGGTTTTTTTTTCCTTACCTAATGAAAAAACAGCTTTCTGCAATAATGCAGGCAAAGCAGATCAAGCAGCACTGAAGGAACTTCCCTGCTGTCTGCCTGAGAGGCAGCACATTGTTAGTTATTCAGATGTCAGTCCTTTTCTTCCGCATCCTAGCAGGGTTTCGCTGGTTTCATCAGATCACTCCGAGCTGGACCTGGACTTGGGAGGGTGGCTAAAGGTGGTTAAGGAATGGTTTCTGTTAGATCAACCAAAACTGGGGGATTTATTGCTCTCATATATGTGCCTGAATCTAGTATGATAGCATACCCTCAGACTAATGGGGACAAAATTTCAAAAAGCAAATCAGTGTTCTGCTTTTGTACTTCACAACTGAATAGAAGGACCTTGAGAGTTACTCTTGATTCTTAGGTACTTCCCCCCAAAACTACTAATACAGTGATTACATAATGAACTGTTAATTGTGTCAGTCATTTGTTCCTTCAGGCAAATCAGCTTGACGTGAAGAAAGGCTCATTTTTAAAATAGCACATAATTATAGAAACAAGAGTTTGCTCTTCCTTTTGTGTGAAAGAGTTAAAACCATCTTCTACCTTCTCCACGTTACCTTGTCTACTTTCACCTGAACTTCCTTGCTTTGTAGGAGGAATCTTTCCTATTATCTGTTTTGCAGATGTGTGACTCATTGTAGCGGAGACTGAAGAATTTGCAATGTTCATTTTGCCATTTTAGTGGAGCTGGGTTGTTTTTAAGCTGCTATCATCCTTCGAAACAACTTGGGATGCCTGAAAATTTGGTTCATTTTCACATTCCTAATGTCAAGATTGCTGCAGTTTTCCATGCTAAGGTTTCCCCACTCAGTCCTCTGAATATAGATTTATAAATCAGTTTTTAAAAATTCTTCTCGATCTAAATTTTCACTTAGATTTTAAGCTTGGGAGAGCATCTTTTGAGCTGAATGATTCACTTTCTCAACCAGTGGATCTGATTCTGTATCAATGTTGTCACAAACAGATTTAGTGTTTCTTTAAAAGTCAAATCAAATAGTGAATTCATTGTAAGTTACTTTGATGTCATTATATTTGGTAGAAAACTGGCATGTAAACATTTTAAGAATTAGTTTATTCTGCAGCTTATTGTCACAGTTTCTTTTTACCATAATTTTGTTGAATGGTCGTTCTGGATTGCTTATGTATTGATGGTTCTTGAGGAGCCACTGCAGACAGTATGTGAAATATTTCTGAAAGACTGAAAAATGTGTTGGCTAATGTGTTTGACTAGTACCAAAGATTGACTTATTTATGCAGGTTGATATTGGACATCATTGTAGCTAACAAGCAATGCTTTTTGATAATATCTATTTTTAAATTCTTGCGTGATGAATGTGTCTTTGGGTGTTGACTTTATTCTCAGAACAGCTCAATGTAAAATCACACAAATGCCCAGACAAAAATGGAACATTACATGAATAAAATATCTGACTTTTCAACTCCTCGCTTCTGAAAACTAGAAGTCCAAAAGTGCTTCTGAAAACTAAAAGTCGAACCATAAAAGTCCATGTCATGAGTACACAAATCTATGTAGGGCTGACTGAAAGAAATTCACTTTACATAAATAGTTATAATAAGCTCTTCAAGAAGGAAAGAGTGTAGACCAGTAATGGAAAAAAATTCGATATTTTAGGTTGAGTACGTCTGAAAGTAACACATCCTACTGGAACTAGGCAATATGACAATGCTGGAGCCTGTGCAGAGAGCCAGAGCAGGGCTGGTACACTACTTAGTCCCACATAAGAACTATTTTGAGATTCAAGTCAAACTTAGGAGATACAGAGCCCTTATTTTTATTCTGTGAGCAGCATCAAACTTAGGAGATACAGACTCCTTATTTTTATTCTGTGAGCAGCATAATTCCATCTTCTCCAAGGAGATTGGAAACTTATTAAAGTTTACAATTTCTACAAATAAAAAACTAAATACAGTTCAAGTCCTCAACACTTCTCTCTTACTGAAATAAAAGTTAAATTTTTACACTGCCTTCAAGAATTTTGCACGTCATTCATGTGAAAGCGTAATCTCACAAGTCATAAAGTGCAAATTAACAATATTTAAAACATTTTAACTGAATAACTGGTAGGTTATGTTAAGGTATTACTGAAAAGATAGCATCAGTACTCTTTCCTGAGAAGCCATCCTCAGGCATTGTAGTAACTTCATACTAAGAAAATTAATTGGAGGGGTTTGTCAGTGTGCATTTTTTAAATTATGTGTTTTAAATACTTTAAATGTACAAATAGTCCTTTGTATTTCGCGTTACTGATGTCTGCTAAGGTTCTCATTTTGGTCCCAGTAACATTTTATGGCTTGTGTGACATTACATTGTTCTTATATATTAATAGGGATAGGAACTGACATGTAAGGATTCATGAAGTTATGGATTATTGCCTAATTAATTGTTGAACATAAAGTATCTGTTGTTAGCAGCAGGCGATGGCTGGTTTGTTCATTATTAGCCGTAAGCAGAACCAAGTCTGATGAATGTCCTAATAAGCCTGTTAGTAAAGTCAGGGAGGATGATTGCTCAAATGATGCCTGCAATGGTATGCTAAAGGCAGGGGTTTGCTGCAACCTTTTGAAAATCTACCCCAGCTTCGAGAAGTTTGCCAATGGCAAAACTCTGAAATTAGTTTGATAAGAAACAATGTTAATGGAAAGCACAGCATAGTGAGCACTTAGATCAGATGTGCTCAGGAGGGCTGTCACAACTTTTTTAACTCTTATTTGTAACAGAGATGAAAATACCGTGCCAAAGAGCAGTTGCCTTCCTGCTAATTAACTCCTTGGAGTATCTCTTTTGTTAACTACTGCCTTTCACTCAGTGGAGATTACAGAATTTTGAAGTTGCACATAAATTATAGCTCCTTTCTGAAACTCATTCCTTTAAAACAGGGTAGAAGAAAATGGGGAAGGAGTGGGAGGGGAAAGGAGGAGAACTAGCAGTATGTTTCTAATGTTTTGGAAACTACAGTTGCTCTCAAGTTGATTTTAGTGAGCTCTAATTTTGTTCCTTTAAATATAGAAACGTCATTTATTTATTTTAACAACGGCAGAATGATGATGTGGTCTGCTCCAATGGAATGAGTAATGAATTTTTATTATGAATGAAATATCTAAAATAAGACTGCATCTGTCCTGATTACATTACTGTTCTAAAGTGTCTATCCGGTGTGCATTTTTCTGTCCATTTAAAACAAATACAGGATAATATGCAGTTCTGCATTTTGAATTTGCTGTATGGCCTATGCAAATTCAAGAAAGAAAAGACCAAAAATAACAGATTGTTTAAAAGACAAGCAAACAAAACCTAAAAAAACAAAACCAAAACAACCTTTGGAAGATCCAGAACAAAACATTCATTTCTAAGTAAACCACCATTTTTATGGAGAGGGGAACATATAATGCTGATTTTTTTTAAATGTTTTTTGAACTTTAATGTAAAGATATAGTACAGTAAGTGTAAGCATGACAGAATGAAGGAGAAAAAAACCCCAACAACTCAGAAGAAAAACAAGTCTTTTCCAAATAGAAAATGGAAAAAAATGTTAAATATATAATAATTATATGATGTATTAAGTGAATATGAAATGAGAAGTTAGGGCTTATGTCCAGTGTTTGGTATTTATGTTAACCTAAACAAGAAATGTAATTCACACTGATTGGTTTTGTTTGTATATTCCTGAAATCAAGAGAGATACTAAATTCTTTTCCAGTACTTCTAACAGTGCTTGTATTGATCAACAGTGAATAAACACTCATGTTTTACTGTAGGCAAGCATATAGTTTGGAGTGGTTAGGTAATTGCTGCTTTATTTTTATTCCATTTGAGTGATAGTAGATTGTTTGGCATGTCACCCGTCCATTAGCTTCACTTAAATGTGTTTAAATGTGAAATTACTCAGTTTTCCGAACCAGTTTTCCATGCTAGAAACACAGAATATCTACTTGGTGGATATTTTATTGGGTCTTAATTGTAACTTTTAAGAATGTGTGAAGAGCAAGCAATTAAAGTGAACCCACTAAACTCTTGCTCATACTGAACAGATTTCCTAAAGTTGTAGTTTACTGACAGAAGCGAGTATGACTGCGAGTTCCGTTCGAGTCTGTTCAATGATGGAGCAGAAATGGAATGCAAAGTCTGCTTTTAACTTTTTTTTTAATGTACACATGCATCCTAATAATCTCCCCTACATCTAGTGAAGATGCATGTACTCAGAAGAATGCATGTTACACTATAGTTGATTCTGTGCTGATAATATTTTTATGTCTTGAGAAAACAGGTTGAATAATGGAAATGAAAGTGTTGTACTAGCAGTAAATTATTCTGTCCTGTCTCTCTAAGATAGTCATCAGTTTGTCATAAATATTCCTTATTTAGAACACAGGGAAAGCCTTCAATACATGAGTCCAAGTATGACTGATTCTGAGAACGAACACTGAATTCCTCTGTAAAAACCTGATCTCAGATGAATGTGCATATTGAAGTTCAACTTAGATGTATCATGTTTCTACCATATATATTGGGCTGAAGCTCTTCTTTCCAGATGCAGAGAAGTGTTCTTTAATGATTTGTTTGGTCTGGTTAGGGCCTGTTGTGAAATGATACAGGTTGGAAGGAAAAATTGAGAGGGGATTATTATTTTCTGCCATTTCTTCTTTTTTTTATGGTTTTTATGAAATAGTAAAAAACAAGACATGCAAAAGATTGTTTTGTTAAATCATATGTTTTAACACTATACAAATATTCTGTAGTCTAAGCAGTAGGGAGAAATGTGGGTGAGTCTTAATGGGGCTTTTTCACACTGACACTCCTTTTTAGGGTTTTGCTAAATGGTAATAGAAGGTGTCTAAAGAAAAAAAAAATCTTGATAGTTTCTGTGAAGCAAGAGAAGTTTGTACAGAGCTGCAGAATACTTCAGTTTCCCTGCGCTACAAAGAATGGTATGTGAGAATGCTCAAGGGTGTTCATCAAATAATTTGAGTTAATGGATGGTATGACACTTGCTCATGTATTTATTTCTTTATTATCACATAAATAGTGTGGCAAGGCATTTACTGGGGACATTGACTGCATTTACTTTTGCCCACCTTTGTGAAATTCAATAGGGAAAAGCCTTTCATCCTTTTCAGCAGATAGGACAACCTGCTGCTGAACTCCCACCATTGAGATTTAACCAGATTTCTCCTTAACCTAGTAATAGATCAACTTAACAGCTGTTTCCTCTTCCCAGCATCTGCTAAACCAAACCACATTCTTTGTCTTTGCCTGTAAAGGCAGGAAAAAGTGTGGAGGACTGTTCCTAAGGGGTTCACTAAGGCATTTCAGAATCCTGTGTTCTACCCTGCTGAAATGGGGGGTCCTGCCTTGGGAAGTGGATCCTCCTAATCCCTCTTCAAAGTAGAGGTCTTCTGAAGTTTTAAAATACTGTACAACTAGAGATGCTTTCCATCCTAGCCTTTTTTTTTCCTTCCCCAAACACTGCTAATGTGATGAGGAATACTGGGAGCTAAAATGAACATTCCACCTCCCTGTTTCTCTTGTTACAGCACTGTCAAAGAACAGCATCAACATCTTGATACAAAAGATTGAGGGGAAGAGCAGATATAACCGGCACCTTGCTCTGATAGGTGTGAAGAGTAGCAGGAGAACTGGTGTGTGGCTTTCATGTATGTAGGTGGTTATGTGTGTAGTATGTAGTTAAACTAGTGTGTTTCCCATCTGTGAAGTAAGTTTGACCACTTTTGGTTTATGTATAATACAACAAGAAGGTAACAGAGATCTGATGTAAAGCACCATGGACTTTTTTCTCCTCTTTCCAATCAATCTTGAAGTTGATCAAGGGTTGGGTTAAGGTACTGTCTACTGAAATATAAGTGGTGGAGTCTCAGCAGTGGGATTTCTCATGTCCTGGGAAAGGCGACAGGCTTTTTTTTCCCCAGACAGGTTAGCCTAATTAGGCAAATGCAGATATGAGCTGAATGTTACTATGAATGCTTTTCCATAATTTTCTATGTGATAATAAGAAAAGATCAGAACTAATTCTGTTCTGCTACATTTTCCTATTGTGGAGCAACCCTGGGCTTGCATATCTCCTCGGTGTAATCTGCTTGTTTCACAAGCTCAAAATAATCTCCCTTCCCCCTCTCTCTCAGCTGTTCAGGTCCTGAAGAATGATAGACTTGTGATTGCATCATCCCCTCTGTGTATGTTTTAGAGACTAGATCATGAAGAAACCAAACACAGCAGAATAATGTTTAGAACCCACAAGGTAGTTGTGAGGCAGCTTTTTCACTGTCTATGTAAATGTCTGTGGACATAGAAACAGATCTGGTCCAAGCAGGTCTAATTTCCAGCATCAACAAGCTACAACGAGGAAGAGGAGGAAAAAGGCACCTAATTGCCTTTATGACCATTATTAAGGAGATACATTCTGAAGGGCAACCTGGTTTTCTTTTTCCCCCGTTCAAGTGAGATATCAAGTAAAAATTTTTTGCTTATTTGCAAGTCACTTTTCTAACTACCTTTACCCTCAGTCTTGGTGTCTAAGTCCAGAGCTCTTGACTGTCTTAGAATTATGTGTAGTAGTAAGAGTTTTATGATAAACTCTGGCATCATCATGTGAGTCATACTGGGACATGATTCTGAAACAGTCAGTACATGCTAATAGCTCAAGGAAATTTCTGGGAGAGTGTGTTCTGCTTCTGTTCATTCTTGATTCCAATACTTTTGGGACTTAAAGCATTGCAAAGATTTGATTTGAGAAGGGTGGATTTTTTTTCATTAGAACATCACCTCTGGTTTTTTGTGACTTTTTATGTTGGTAACAACTGATGATGTTTGTATTATATTGCCACCTATATGGAAGGTTGTGCAACACTTTCCATTATAAGACTGTTTCAGTTGCTCATTATGTTGCCAACATTCAGCTGTTTCAGCTGAAATTTTCCATGCTGGGTGTCTCCTTCAGGCTGAATTTCTTGGGAAAGTTTCAATAAAAATACTTGAACCATTCCAGCGAATGAGAGGAGGGGGAAATATAGTATTTTGCTCATGTTTATTGAAGTTGCTTCAAGCGCTTGATTCAGAAGTCATTGCACCTACGTGTTTTAGGGCAGGGAGTTGAATTATTAGGAAGGTGAAAGGGCAAGGAAAGAAAAAATGAGGGTGAAAGATATTTCTAAGGAATGAACTCCTCCCAGAAGTTAGGAACAATCTGCGAGAAAACACACAAGCCCCATGCTTGTTAAAACAGGGTCAATGAATGTCTGGAAACTGAATGATTCTCCTTGTTTCACTGTGCCTATGTGGTATATTGGATTGGGAGAGAAGCTTATGAGGTGTAAACACAATCCTGCAACAAGGAAGATGGTTAAAATCTAGATAGTAGTGGAGCTGAGTTAAGAGTTGAAAATAGCAGAGGTAGATTTTCTCACCAAGGAGATGGCTCTGAAGATAGTGAGAAAGACTGATAAGCAAGGAGATGGGATTTAACCTAAGTGGGCTTACAGCAGCCTTTGTTACTTACAGTTGATTTTCGCACACATCTTGTGCATTTAAACAAGGCAGGGAAAATGGTATGCAATCGTGTAATTTAGAGACCAGCATTCAACCTTAATTCCAACGTGTTTCATTTCTGAGCACTTGATGTTGCAACCACAATGTACTTTCAACAAGAAAATTAAAGCCTTAGTTGGAAATCTCATTCTATACTCATCATTAAAATGTTTATATCATAAGCTTTGAAGAACAGCACCTTAGTTAGGTACAAGTATAATATTACATTTCTGTTAAAACACTGAAAAATGTTTCATTTTAATCCATGTAGCCAAGTTTCCTTTTCAAAGCCATAGCACTGCCAGTGCTTCAGCAAACAAGCATGAGACCATTTAGATCTGAAAAGGTAAATTCCATACCTGAGATACCAGGAATTGAACTTCTCAACAGACTCTGCCTTTCATTTCTCTCAGATCCACAGTGTAGACAACAAATGACATTTTGGAATATACCCAACATGCTTAGCACAAGATGGGAGCAAGTTAACAGGACAGGGAGAAGTTTCAGCTATAACATCAAATTCCCCCGATTTTTATGGAGCAGACTGGTAATACCTCAATATTATTTTAAGATTGTTATTTGTGGCTGAGTGTATTAAATAGCAGTGTTTGTGCTGCTGCTTTTAATATCTCAAGGTTGAGGTTATCATCCAAGTTTTCAAGGATTTATAATGTTGACATTACATTTTCTTACAAAATAAGGCTTCCCATCCAGAAGCAAGCACACATCATAGTACAAATTTCAAAGATAGTGAATTAGATGTCTCCTAGTTAGAGAAGAGCAAATGTGCACTGAATGCTCTTTTTACTAAGGTGCTTTTAAGTCTTTCTTTTCTTAAAGGAAATTTGGACTTCTATTTGGGGACTGTTTCATCAATAATATCTGCTCCCTTGTTTAGAGGAGAGAAATTTAAAACTGAACTGTTGCTATGGATATCTGCTTTTTAAATATTAACTTAATAAAAGCACCACATCTGGGTTTGACATGATGCATTGTTTCTGTTCAAAGAAGATAAGCTGTCATGTCACATAGCTGTTTATTAATGTCTGCAGACTGTGTGCTGATGTTATGTATCATGGCAAAGATCCACTTACTAATGCTTTCATGGTATGGATGGGCACGATACATCTTTATCACTCTAATGATACTTAAAATTTTATGACACAATGTTTTGAGACTGTGTTAAAGCACACAAATCTCTCCTGAAAAAAAGAGCTAGTATTTTGATATCTATGCCAAATTTTTCTTTCATATTTGGTACAGAGGCCTAAAACCCCACTTTTTTCTTTCTCCCTTCTATTTGCACCCTTCAGTGTTCCTGAGAGCTGTTTTTCGCTCAGAGGTGTCTCCGTAAATGCAGTCAGATCTGGACTCACAGCCAATAGAATATACCCATCTTCCACCCAAATGGCCCACATGTTGCAAGGAGTCACTAAATGTTGGGTTTCTCTGGAGCCTAAATGAATATAGTGACTCATATTCATTTCAGCTGTTGATTGAGGCCCAGAGAAGAAACTAGTCTATCCTACATCGCCATGTTGCAGATGTTGTGTCCAATATTACGTACTGTTGTGAGACCCAGTGTGACCTGATGGTCATGTTTGGTGCACTTGTTGTGGTACTACAATCTGCAGAATAAGTTTGTCCAGCCAGTCTGTGGCCTGATCCTTCATATGATGACAGGATATAAGTTGCGAGCCAGATGACTCATGTGGCAATATTCCCTCTGCCTCCTTCTCCTCAGGGTCTGCTGCTTTTCCACAGGAGCTAAAGGTGGATCAACCAGTCCTCTGTTGGATTCTGGACATATGTTAGGAGTTGCTTTCATGTCTTCCCGTATGATCACAACATCAAGTGGCACAACAGGAAGTTTGTTCACATAGCAAATATAGCTGTCTCATGACAAGAAATTTGGTGGAGTGATGGGTTGTACCTGGCTAGCAGCCACATACCCCCAGAGCTGTTTACTCAACCCCACACTCCTAGCCACAGTAGGATGGGGGAGAAGATAGGAGGAGTAGGTGAAAACTCATGGACTGAAACAGAGGCAATCACTTGCCAGGTAGTGTTGTGGGCAAACAGACTTGACCCAGGGAATTTAATTTATTGCCAACTAGCATAAATATTTAATTACTGATTCAGATACTGGTTATTGAAAAACAAAAACACTGAAACACTTAGAGGGGGGAAAAAGCCACCTTTCTGCCCCCTTTCCCAGACTCACCTTCACTCCGGACATCTTTCCTCCCCTGCTACCACTACAGGCTGCACTGAGTATCTTCAGTGAAGCAACAAGTGTTGTAGGGCTGGGGCCTGGTTGTAGCGTTTTCTTTCCAACAACTCTCTTTTCACGTGCTTCTGTCAGTCTTGTCCTGTGTTCCAATATTGGTCTCCTATGAGTTGCAGTCCTCCCAAGGTGTGTACCTGTTCTCTGCCATGCAGAGAACTCCTCTGACCTTGTTCTCTCTCTTGCTTGCTCCTCCAATCTCCTCCTTCTCCTTCCCTCCAGCATTTTCTACTCCTCCTTAAGTACATTTTCACTGAGGTGCCACCAGCTCTGCTGATAGGGTCATCTGTGTCGTGTGGTGGGTCCATTGCAGAGCTGGCTGAAATCAGCTTTGTTTGGCATGAGGCAGCCCTGACTTCTTACCCTGCAGTCCCCTCTGCTACCAAAACCGTGCCACCTACCCCCAGTATGACAACTCATTATCTTCGTTATTTCCTCCACAGACTCATTCTCTGTGGCCGCTTCTATTCCCAAGTCTGTCTCATTCTCTTTCCTAGGCTTCTCTGAGGTGAGTGTGACTATTGAAAGAAAGCCGGGCCACCCTTGCTTAGTCCAATATAAATAATTGCTGGTAATTTTTATCATTCTGTTTCCTTACTGAACTGCAAAGATGAGTTTCTGCATGACAGCTGTCTCCAAGGTTCTCACCTCTCCGCATCCTTCATGGTTTGCCTAGGTTGCTCATCATGTAGAGCCTGTGTCTTGGCTAAAACTTGGTTTATTCTGCATAACCTGGTCAGATGAATGTGTGTGTGTAACTTGATTTTTTTATTCTGTATCACATGCAAGTGTGATTTTTTTTATTCACTCACAGATGTAGTTTGTACTTTAGCTTCAGACTGACTTCTTAGAAATCCTTCAGGATGACCCCATATGCAGTGAAGGAAAAAGGCAAAGTGTTAAACTATTGTTTGAATGCAGAGCGCATGTGAGTTGCAGAGATCCCATTTTGAGGGAAGTGAGGGTTAATACAGATGCCAGCAGTGATGCTTTGAATGTACAGGCTGGGGATCAAACAGCTGAAGAGCAGCTCTGCAGAGAGAGATCTGGGAGTCCTGAGTAATAATAAACTAAATATGAGCCAGCAATGTGCCCTCGTGGCCAAGAAGGCCAATGGCATCCTGGGATGCATCAAGAAGAGTGTGGCCAGCAGGTCGAGGGAGGTTCTTCTCTCCCTCTACTCTGCCCTGGTGAGGCCCCATCTGGAGTCCTGTGTCCAGTTCTGGGCTCCTCAGCTCAAGAGGGACAGGGAAGTGCTGGAGAGAGTCCAGCGCAGGGCCACCAAGATGATCAGGGGTATGGAACATCTTTCATACGAGGAAAGACTGCAGGAACTGGGGCTGTTTAGTCTGGAGAAGAGGAGATTGAGGGGAGATCTTATTAACATTTATAAATATCTAAAGGGTGGGTGTCAGGAGGTTGGGACATCCCTCTTTTCTATAGTAGATAGTAACAGGACAAGGGGTAATGGGATGAAGCTGGAACACAAAAAGTTCCACTTAAACATAAGAAAAAACTATTTCACCGTGAGAGTGACGGAGCAGTGGCACAGGCTGCCCAGAGGGGTTGTGGAGTCTCCTTCCTTGGAGGTCTTCAGGACCCACCTGGACATGTTCCTATGCAACCTGATCTAGGTTGACCTACTTCTGCAGGAGGGTTGGACTAGATGATCTCTAAAGGTCCTTTCCAAACCCTACCATTCTACGATTCTATGAATGTCAGCATAATTATCAAGTGTTCTGGTGTAACTCTGTGTGGGCACTTGGAATAAAAGTGTTTTTTTCGACTTCAAATGTTCTTTTTGGAAGGAATCAGAATTTAAAATTAAAAAAAAGGGGGAGGGGAAAGCTATTTTTATTCCAAAAAGTTGCACTTCTGGAACTACTGCACTAACGGTGCACACCTTGCGTCATGCTGGTGGAATTTCCTCTCAGCATCCCACAGGCCTTCAGCAGCATGTACCAGAGCTCTATAGAGAGACCTCGTTTGGTTTTCAAAAGTTGAGAACTCCAGTTTGAGGAACTGCAGTTTGATTGGACATCTTTTATGTCAGGCCACATTGTCTAAAACCTTTAGGAAAAAGATTCCTAAATTGGAAGTGATGTATCTACACAATGTGATTCATACCACCTTGCTGCCTTTCAGATGCAATACATTTGCTCCTAACATTTTTCTCCATTACAGCTATTTAGCTTCTATTTCCCAGAAGGATTGATTGTAGTTATTGTAAAGGATTGAGTATAGTTATTACAATATTGTGTGCAATGTTGATCTCTGGTTGGAGTTTAAAAAAAGTCTGTGTTTGCACATGGTGTTGATGTCTAATGTAAGTTCTGTTGAAATCAGAAGCAAATGACCAAGATCTTGAACACTGGAATTAAGTTATCAACAGAGAAGTTTGTATTCTTAAAATCTATGTGTTGTGGAGGAATTTGCCATGGCTGAGTTTGAAGGTCCAAAAAACCTACTTACTTTATCTTTACCTTCAGTTTGTTTGTTTTCAACGTTTCAAACCTCTCGTCCTCATAATTTTCCTTGTACTAGATTTATGACTGATGCAGCTCGACGTGAACAGGAGTCTTTGAAGAAAAAGATTCAGCCGAAACTCTCTTTGACTTTATCAAGCACAGTGTCCCGTGGGAATGTATCTACTCCACCTCGCCACAGCAGTGGAAGCCTTACTCCTCCAGTCACCCCTCCAATCACTCCATCTTCTTCATTTCGCAGTAGTACTCCTACAGGTAAGCACCTACAGTGTGGTTTATAAACTAGCAATTTTGCTACATGGCACATGGAGAAAAATAGACATACTGAGGCATGGGGAAGAAGAACCCTTAAACATAAACCAGAAAAGCTTTGGGCTCTTTCATTTGCTTCTGGTTTGTGATCTTTAAAATGTGTTTGGCCATTTGTTTCCAAACTCTTTGCTAAAGCAGAGAGGAAGACACTAACTTTAAAAATCTGTCAGTAAGAGAGCACTGCACATGGTACAGTGTCAGTTTAAGACACAAGTAAACATGGTTGGGATCTTCCCTCCTACTCCTTTCCTCTTTTTTATTAGTTTTTGTGAGGGACATTGAATTCATAGATAAATGGGTGGACAAAGAGGAATGTTCAACTGCTGTCATCATGTAGACATTACTTTAATTAGGAAACAATTTTCAAAAACTATCATGTATAAAAAAGTGATGTGTGTTTGCTTCATAAAATGAGTATTCCAATGGTTTTCCTGGGATTTTTTTTTTATTTTGCATTGATTAGAGAAGCTGAAAATTGCTTGCTGTGCAGAACCAGATCTCTTGGCCTAAGTCAATCCGGTACCTTAGGTAGAGATCTTGTCAGGTAATTCTGATACACTTCAGATTAAATACCAGTATTTCCCTTTAAAAAGCTTGATGCATATCATTCATCTATTCTCTTCAGCAATAGATAGACTCAACATTTCCTTCTTAGTAGGAAACCACATGAGCATCCCTGCCTTGATAAACTGCTACGCCACGTGTTTTACATAAGCTATTTAATGTTCTAGTATTAATGATTAAATGGAAAAGCCTTAGCAGTCCTTGCAACGCTCTGTCTGGAAGTTTTGAAATGAATTGGTTATTCAGAATGTATCTGGATATGAAAAAGGGAAGCATATTGAGAACCACTACCTGATAAAGTCCTAATGTAATTCAGAAAAAATTAGAGGGTCTTTTTAATTATGCTGTTTGAAACAAACTGGTTCATTTCCTTGACACCCTACAGATGTCAAGGAATTTCTGCTTCATTTTGTTTTACTTTTTATACAGAGAAGACTAATTCATGGTGTGGTCAGGTAGTATAACTTTGCTCAGGTAGTATAACTTTGCTCATGTCAGGAACATTGGTTAGTGAGACTCTTTGAGACACGTTCCACCAAATACTAAATTAAAAAAGCCAGCATCTGTCTACTGACAGATTATTTATCTGTTTTCAAACTTTTTAAGTTGTTCAGAATGTTGTTTTACCGATAGTTAGGAGAATCAGCTTGTTAAGGCCGAGTTTCTGGGAGTCCTGCCTGCTGGGTTATAAATAATACCAACTTCCACTTTCTGCACCCTCTGTTCCAAGTTTGTCATTGGAGCTCTTTTCCAGAGCTGGAGTTTGTAATAGCCACGTAGCAAAAAAACATATATTCTTTTGTGAAGTTTTGATTGTTTATTTGGGTTTTCTAATTAACTATCAACTGTGCTGCATTTCAGCAGCTTCAGCCCAGAATTTCCACTTTTGTCATCCGAAAAGTTTCTCTGAACCTAAAATAAGCATTGAGATTTTTCTGATAACTACCAGGTTTTTTTCTAGTGTTTGCTTGGCATAGGATTTTGTTCTTCACAATGGTTCTAACTTATATAGATCAAATGCTCAGAATCATGCCATGGCTGGCATTTATCTTTCTGTCAGTGCAATGCCTGCAGAGGGAGCCCAGGAAGGCCAGCAGGCTAATTTTAGAGAGGCAGCTCACATGTCTATTACTGACTGATGCAAATCATTTTTCCTCAAGTACAAGTATATATGGCAATTGTCTATCAAGGTGATAAAACCAAGAATAGTTAGGCAAGATCTGTTTCAGGGAAACAATTTAGGGTATGTAAATCGTCATGCATTTCAGCCTTGCAGTACCTACACAACTTGCAAGCCCTGCAGGCTTACCCTCCACTGCATCCAGTGACAATGAAGAATGTTGCTGTATTCCTTCTGTGTGATCCTGTTTGAATTGTACTCCGAGCAAACTCTTGTTAACTCACCTTTGAATATAGATAAACATGTATGTTGTGGTAACTTGAAAGAGACTTCTTAACCTTAGGTTACCTGAAAGCACATCATCTGGGTTGATGTTAAGAATTTTTTATAATCCAAATATAATCGTTGTCCTTATCTGCCTTTAGACCTATGCATTGTCAACAACAAAAGGAGATTGTTTTGACCCAGTCCATTAATGAAAAATTCAGATTGGCAGTTTCTTTTATTATCTTCTATCTCAGTAGTTTGATACTTTGTTAGGGTACCAAACTTGAGCACGTTGGGCCTGGCATTACTGTTATTGCACAAGGTGTCACTCCAAGATGGTGCCTCTTCAGGTGCCAGAGAGAAAGCTTACCTTACAGGCAGGCGAAATGGCATACGGGTGTGCATGTGCCTCATTAGAGTGTCTGTCCTACATGGCTGTTTGCCGTTCCTGTTAATGGTAGAAAGCAGGAACCTCGCTGATCCTTTGCATCCGTTTTCTATATGCTGTCCTCCTGTTAGGTGTGGTGCTTGCCTTGGCTTTCCTATGCATTAGTAGTCTTACCTTGGGTGAAACCAGCAGCTGCCCGAATCCCAGTCACCTCTGAGCACGTCCTTACAGCTGAGTCCTGCCATTTCCCGGTGCCATTAAGCCACCATAATCAGCAGAGCATAATTGCATTCAGGTTTCTCTCATCCATGTATTGACCAGACTCAGACCCACTTGGCTTGTGAAATTTGGTAAGAAACAGTTCAAGGTGGCTTGGCTGCAGAGAATGATTAATCTTTGCAGTAAAAATCTGTGCCAAAAGACTATGGGCCAAATTCTCAGACGGAGTCGAGCAGCTCTCAAGCTGACGTACATGCTGCAAACATTGCATGCGTATGGAGAGCACCTTCTTCTGCATAAATGAGATTATTCATGTAGAAGCAGAAATATTCAGCAAAGAAGTATGCTCTTTAAGGCTCTTCTCAGGTAATGAGGTAGACATGTATTTATCTGCAGATTCTGTATGTGTTAGTCCCCTGAAACTGCCCATTTGTGGTTTTGGTGGGAAGAAGAAATGGAGCAGTTAATTTTCTATACCTCGCTTCTGTTCCCTCAGGGGTGACTGGCATGAGCTCTCTCCTTACATTTGGCTTTTTGTTCCCTCTCCTAAAACAAGTTTTCCTTTTTCTTAAGACCTGCATCTTCTAATGATTGCAGAAAGTTCACTTTAAAAATTTGTTCCTTTTTTTTTTTTTAACAATAGCATCTCCCAGGAGGCTGTTTAGCAGTCTTAAATGTTGTTTAGAGCTTGTTAAGAGCTCACAGGCAGTATTTAGCAGAAGAAATGGCTTCCATCAGCAGTACAAACTCCTTAGGTTGATAGGGAAGTAGAGTTGAGTAGCACCAGCGCATAGCATATTTCGGAAAGACGTTAACAGTCTGCAAACATTGAAATATCTCTAAGTATCACTCAATTAAGTCACAAAAACTTATGTTGTCTTTATTTTTAAATGTCAATTTTTAACCCACAAAACTAATGAAGTCTAGTTATGGATAAAAATGAGGCTGACATTGCATCTTTAACATATGCTGTTAATTATTTAAATGTTTTCATACATCTCTGTAGCTCACAGAAGAAATTTCCATCCTTAACATCTTGGCTTTTGAGTGTAAGTCAGACCACTGACATTTCTTTGAAAACTATGATACATCTTCATACTGAAAAGCTTCTAAAAGGATTCAATCATAGTAAATTATTGGTAGTTCATTATTAAAATTGCCTGGTCCCAATTTTAGTTACAAAAGTAATTCATAGTAATGAATCTCAAACTTTTTAAAAAAATGCTAAAAAATAAAGCCACTTTAGCAATGTAGGAGTGACAGAAGTCATTGGAAACCACTGTTTTGTGCTTGTTTGGTTTTTCTTCCATATTAATGACTCTTTTTTAAATGATTCCAGGCCTAGGATAGTAAATTTCAGCCTGGAGTGAATTTTTTGCCTTCTTATAAATCCTAAAGCAAGAGTTTAATATTACCAACTGGCTTTTTTAATGGCTCAACCCTAAGTCTTGCCCACCCCCAAAAGTGCTGGAATATTTGAAAACCTCATAATTAGCATTACATTTTGCTCTGAAGAAACTGGCTCTTAGACTTCCTTTCCTGTTTATTTTCATTTTAATAGATTACAAGTTATAACATTTATGCTGTTTTAATAGGTTTATAGACCCACTTACTGCCTGATCGTGTTGGGCAGCAGATGGCAGCCAGTTCTGGCAACAAGCCTTGAGGATGCTATGGTTGGCCGGATCAGTCCTTCCACTTGTAAAGGAGATGAAAAAGTGAAGTTTTCATGGGTGGTCCTAGCTGACCCCATGAGAGAATTGGCAAGGCTCATTTTGATTTGCAGCTGTCACTTAAGTAGGTGACTAACTATATGGTTTATCTTACTAATTAGGATAAATGCCTTTCTGGGGAGTCACATTTGTGCAGTCATTTTGGATTGACTGCATTTGAAAGATTTTGCCTTTTCTTAATTTGACAAAATCCTTGACATTTCCACTAGTCCAGTCTCAGTGTTTAAAAAGTGACCTCCTTTTCTATCCAGAGAAAATACCAAACTTTTTTTTTTTCCCTCTTTCTAGTAAAACATGAAAATAATATTTTTTTTTAATCTGAAGTAAGAAATACTTTGTAGGCTTGGCCTTAACCTTTAAGGAATCTTAGTACTACTGATGTAGAAATTACTATATTTGCCATCTGGGGATACTATTTGAATGAGGATTTAGTAGATCGATAACAACGAGTATTTTTTTGGATATACAGAGTATATTCTTAAACTGAAATCAAGACTGTTTTGTAGATACGTCAGTAATCATAAAGCTGCACCATTTCTCCCAGTTACAACAATCATGTGAAACGGGCCACTTTTTTTCTGATAAATCATACTAGTGGTGAACTATGACTCTATATATATATGTTATTTAAAGACAGAAAGTGAAATTCAATGTATTTTCAGTCTTCAACTGGTGTGTATTTTCAGAGCCTGGTGTAATTTTTGATACCTACTGTAACTGCATTCTTAAATATCTACAGTGATTTAAATATGTTTGTGTTTGTTGTAGGTTTAGTTACCAAACTAAGAGAGAATTGTGTTGCATTTACATCATTAGGGACTACCTTCTAAGATTAAAATAGTGTACATATAAACTTCTGTTCAAGAGAAGTAACAGATTTTTATAGCGATGACTGTTAATCTTTTATTCCGTTGGATTTTGTTCAGGATTCAAATGCAACTACTGGCAAAACAGTGAGCAAAAAGTTACAGCTGCCTTCTTGTGTTAATGAGAGTTCTTGCTACTGTTGAAATAATTTAGAGCTTAATTGTTCCCTGTATGAGTGACATTTAAAGGGGAGGAAAGTCTGCGTATTTCAGCTAAAGATCTCCTTTCTGCTCTTGCCAAAGGCAGCTGGGACTCAAAAATTAATCTGCAAGGATTCACCTTGCTCCTGGTCCATTGAGGACTTGCCTGTTGGGGGAGCTTTGGTTTTGGGAAGCAAAATACTGTGTGACAGCATGAGTTTTCCCAAGAAAACTTGTTACTTTAAGTAGTGTTACCTCAATGACATAAGATATTGTTCCTATAATCCTGTTGTATAGCATTTGCTTTCATGGATAACTCATGAAGGAATCCCAAGGGCCTTCTCTTGAGTCTGTTCCCTTTTCCAAGAATGCAAAAGTTAATAGAAAACCAGCCATTGTTTGTTGATAATAGCAATCAAAAACACAATAGTAACCAGCCATTTAAATAGTGCATTAGGCATACTGGAAACTAACAGATTGTAAAGGTGTGGTTAATTTTCATTGTTTTAAAAAATGTATTGCCTTATTTTAATGCAAAAGCTCATTCCTCTTCATAGGTATCAAAGCAGCTAACATTTCAGTACAGTTTGCACATGTCATGCTTTCAACAATGAAGTAATCATATGGCAGAGACAGCTGTTATGCAGAGTGCTATAGCAGCGTGTTAAATAGAATCCAGCAACAAAAAGATCTGCTCAGCTAAGCTACTTTGTAAGTTAAAAGAGGACAGTAGAAATGCAAAATAACAGGATGTGTTTTCCCCACAAATTAATTGAGGATTGAGAGGAGAAGGAATTAATTGCTCAAACTTTTTCTGTGTATGGATGCGCTATTAATATGTAGCCAAATGAATCTAAATTTGCAGCAGAACTGCTATTTATATCAGAATGTTCTTTGGCTTCTGTCAGCAGGTGGCATTTCTGAACTCCAAGTTAGGCCAAATCAGGGTAGACTGTGAACCATTAAATCTGCTGTTCATTTGATAATCTGCAGCAGCTTTTCCTTTGGGGAATGCAGATTGGCTTGGTACTGCTATGGCTAGAGGGAGCATACCCTTTTTGTGGTGGGCTTCTTTTTTTAAAGATAGTGCACTGCAAATATCCTTCAATTAAGATTTTAAAGGTGCTTGAAATTAGACTCGGGAGTCATGACAAGTCAGTGGAAAGGAGGACACATTGATGGCTTTTTGAAAATTATGCTACAAATTGAAGTCAGGGGCGCTTAGGCACATGAGTAATGTTAAGCAGCTTATAATACTCACTGAGGAGGTGAAGGCCTGACTTTGAGCACGTTAACAAGTGTTTTGTCAGATTGGATTGAAGTATTCTGCACTTGCAGAGTTGCAAGCTCAAGAATTTATGTGGGCACAAAAGCCTAACTTTAGCCATTCACTTAAAAAGCTTCACCTGCGTTGGTGTACTGTAAAAGCTCGGGTATGTTAATGTAGTATAGTATCATGCAGATGTAATTGAAAAAATAATGGAAAGTAGAAATATAAGATCAAAACTCCAGGACTCTTTTACTAAATCATTGCTGAGAACTGGGCTGACAGTAGCTACATTTTTGTGTATTGGACTTATGGGGTATCTAGTATAGTAAAGCACAAATCAATCAAGTTCCTCTACGGCTTGAAAAAACATCCTTTCAGATGTCTGAGGAACCGTCTCATTACTGGTTCAGACTGACAGAAGTTTCTACTTGCTTAATTGCGTGTTCAGAGACTGAAGAACTTGTATGCTTTGTTTTTATTAAAAATCAGATATGTAGACCCACTCTTCTATAAACAGTATGGGCAAATAACTAAACGATACTTCACGAAATGAAGACTAAATTCTGTTCTCCAGCATAATGAAAGTTTGTCTGAATGCATTTGATATTTCAGGCCTGCAAGGTACGATAAAATCTGTGATAAAATATCTTGAGGCAACTGTATCGTGGTCTGTGGTGAAACTTCCCTCTGAGGGACTTCACCAGTGCCAAGATTTCACATGTCTGTGCAGATGACAAAAGAGAACTTTCTTTATAATTATTGAAGCCAAAATGGTTCCATCTAATTGCAGGTTCGGGGGCCTATATTAATCCTGCAAACTAATTTTTATATATATATATATATATATATATATATACACACACACACACGTTTGCCCAGCATTTAGCAGTCTGAGGCACCTATTCTAACAGAGCCTTATGGGTGTTCTCATAAAAAATAAATACATAAATAAATCTTTTTAAAATAATGAATAGCATTGTGCAAAGCAGTTGATCAGCATATGAGTTAACTATAATATATGTGTGTGCTTAGACATGGTATGAGATTTTAACATGAGCTTTTGGCTGAGGTCGTGACTGAGCATGAATAATAAGTACAATCTGTGGTAGTTTCTAGTTTCTGCCTTAAGGAATAAAGCTGTAGTAGGAGGTTTCCAATAACAATGAAAAATAATAAGTAAAAGTGCAATTATTTCCTGTAGGGGTTTTCTTAGCACAGGTGGGATTTGTTCCCAGCAACAGCTAAAAGATGATGTTTTTTCAGAGCTAGATGCCACATTCCCCTTCTAGGGAGCCAGTCTTTTAAACCTCATACATATTCAGTTCCTTCCAGTAATCCAGAGTGGAAAATGCTCAAGTGTTCATCACAGTGCTTGTTTAAATGCTTCAGAAATTGATCTCTTTTTTTTTTCTAGCAGTTATCTGCTATCAAGTGGCCTTCAGGGTTCCTTAGAGAGGTAGGAGTGTGTATTGCATTGGTTGGTTACTGACAAAACCAAACAAAATAAAAATTATATTCCCAGAACATACTGAGACTTAAGCTTGGAGGATCTGTGGAGCAAAGATGATCTCGTACTGCTTGCACAGCAATGATGCTGTTGTCATTTCTTAGGTGTGACTGCATGGCAAATGATGATAATTACTAATTTACTGCCTCAAATCAAACAGCCTGAATTTATCATATAAAGTCCAAGGGCATTGTCTTAGTCAAACCTGTACAAACCAATAGCTCAGTGATTCTGAAGTGCACCCAAGTTGTATGGAACTAACAGTATCTGGATGTCCCTAAGCAGCTGGAGATCTCTTCTGCTGAGGGACCACCAGCAGACTGCTTAACTCTTGTTGCTCTTGTTTTCTTGGCTGTTTTTCACAGAATTCTGATAAAGCAGTGGCGATAAGTAAAAGTAACTTCTAGTGACAGATTAGTTCCTCATATTTACCACTGGAGATAAAGTGGATAAACAATAACGTCCCATAGGAGTGCAGAGGGATTTCGAGCACCAAGGTGTTGCTGAGGCAAGAGTCAGAAGGAGTGGAATAGGTATGCAGAAAGGAGAGGGAAGAGAGATTTTTGCCTAAGAAATCTAAATAGGACAAGTGTTTGCAGACAGAACCTAAATAGAAAAGTTTTTTCATTTTTTTCCTTTATACCATTTTGTTACATGGCATTTATTGAAATCTAGCTGCGTGATTACCTGGATGCCCGCTCTGCAGTTTGACTGGGCCTTAGAAGAAGGATGAAAGGATTCCCAGGCTTGCTGACTATTTCTCTTACAAGGTCGGCCATGGTGTCCTTTTTTTTGTTTGCCAGGCAAAACTGAATACTTGAAGGACTCTCCAAACCCCATCCCCCATTTGCCTTACAGGAGTTATCTGGTTTGGTTTACAGTGGGTTTAGGACTCCTCAAAGGCAGCTGGACTACATGAGAGGAGAACGTTGGTGAAGTGTTTGCAAGGAGCACAGGGGCCCCAAGCAGATGACTACAGTTCTATCAAAGTCCTGTAACTTTGGGTTATGGATCTTGGAGTATTCCTGTAGGACTGTGCTACGCAAGCCAGCACCATCCATTCAGAGATTTCACATTGCCTCTGATCCAAGGCTGTGAAAATATGTGAACAATTTGGAAAAAAATGATGGGGATTTTCCTGTAACGGACTTTTCGATGGTTTTCATAAGGACACCTTTTACGATAACCTCCCCTGCTGTATTGTAAACTAACGTAGGTTTTTAAGTACAAAAAGGCTTTTACTACATTCACAAGTTAACAGGCCTTTTGTAAGTGTATCCAGAAGAAAGTAAGAGCTGATGGGAGAAAACCAATGTATGCTGTGAGGGGAAAATACATGAAGGCTATTTTATTTTTATCACAGTCATTCTCATAGCTTTCCTCTTCATTTTTTGTTGTTGCTCCTTTCCTGCTTTATGGATGCATTTCCCTTATAATTCTGTAAAATTTCTCATTTGCTCTTTAACTTGGCAGTAAAAATGTGTTGAGACCAGTTTGGTATAAAAGTAATGTTCCAGGAAGATTGACTCAGTTGTCAGATTTTGTTCTTTCCAGTAGAGCTCTGAATCTTGCCAGAGAAGAAGGCACATAAAAAATTAAACATTGCATCTTATTTTTCTCATCTTGCTCACTACAAGTAACTTTAGATGTAACCTCCTGCTTGTTTTACTTCATCTTCCCAGCCCCTTCAGAGTGTTCTTGTTTGATACGGACATAAATTGCACTGGCAATTGTAAAGCTACTGTACTGTAGAATTGTATTTTAGTTGCACATACCTGTAATTAATTGTATGGGAATTTTCACAGCACTCTCCCTAAGGAACAATTTCATTGAAAAGTAATCAAGTTGTCTAGACTGTAGCAACTCATAAAATCATCACTAGTTTTGGGTTTTGAGCTACAAAGCAGCAACAGAAATGTGGCTTGTAGATTTAAAGTACTTCCAAGCACAGGAACTGTTTTATAATCCCCATCGTAGTAGTCTAACCTGGCAAACCTTTTTTAACAGGGTCAAGGACAGAAAATGTACAATAAGCTTAAAATAAAGATTATCTCTGTGTTAATTTGTGATGGGGGGTTTTTTTGGTGTAGAAGTGCAGCCTCCGTACGGGGAGTTTTCTTCCCCTAAATGTGTAAGAAATACACATTTTGTGGAAAGCACGTTGTGCCTGCCTTTCCCAGCTTGTGGCAGAACTGGTTCAGTGCAGGAATAGCTGAACACTCAAAAAGGAACTTCAGTGGTTCTGGGTAACAGTGACAGCATTCATGTTTGTGTGTTTATACTGCAAGGGCCAATTGGTGGAAGGATTTTTATTTCAATTTTTGTTTTTCTTTTTCGACACTGTTTAGCTTCATAAGTAATCTGCTAATTGCCTTGAAAATTACTAACTCTCAGCACAAATGCTTTTCAGAAAGCTGGTAACTGTAGTTAGCCATGTGTAACTTTTAGGTGCTTATTTGAATCATGCCTATGTATATGCACAGAAATATGCATACGTATATATGTATAAAATATTACACTGTCAGACTGAATGGGATTTATTTAAACCATTGTAGTGCCTCAAGAAATGAAAAAAACTGCTGAAGTTGCACTAGTGCTGTATGTCTGCACACTTGAAAGCAGTTAGGGTTTTCAATGAGTTTTTACAGTGCCTAGTAGAAAAAAACAAGCATACTTCTTCAGGCCAGGGCTTCAGTGTGCTGAAGATGGTGAAACTTAAGCAAATGTTTGAGTTTTCCTTGCACCGTAGCCAAAGCAAATCAGAAGCTGAAGAAAGCAAGGACTAATGTACCATTTCACACTCGATGACTTGAAACACAGAGACGTTTATTTCACAGGGGAAATGGTGTATTACGAGTTGATGTTAGCCAGTACATGATCACCAAAATGATGTGAAATTCTAGGAAAAACAGGGCTGTTTGCAGCCCTTGCGTATTACCAAGTGAGCTAAAGGCTATGAAACATTTGCTGACCCCCAACTACCTATTCTCTTGTCTTTTTAGCACTTGTGGCTTGGCAAGTGAAAGACAGCACCCTAATTTTTGCTGAAGATGAAGGCTATGGCTTTGTCTGTGCTAACATAGGTTCCTTCTTGTAAGGTTTTTCCATATATAGTCAGACAGCATCATTCACGGCAGTTTCTCAGCCACTTTCTGCCTCTAATGCCAAAGGATACAAGAAGCCAAGGAGCAGTGGAAAATAACAACTTCAAAAGTACTTTCATTTCAAATTTAGCCCAGTGATACATCATCTGAAACATCTCACACCTGCTAACGTTTCATACACCTGATTGAAATGGCGATAGCTGACTCAAAGAAAGGTTTTGTGACAGCATACCAGGCACAGCGTAGATTTTATTTTACCAGAATCTTTGATTTTAAAAGAGAGGAGACATGACTCCCTGCCAATGTGTCCTTGTGCTTGGGTGTTAATTTTTTTTTTTTTCCCACAGAAACACGGAGAAGGATTAATTTAAAAACTTAACAGCTCTTTCCTGTACATTTTGTGCATAGGCAGGATGACAAAAGCCTTGATCTTGCCTCGATAATCAATAGACATCTCAGTCATTACTGGAAATCCTGAGTATTGTCATTAAGGCTGTCTTTCAAGTTACACTGATGGAGTTTCTTAAATCTAGGTGGTCAGAGCCGTTAAAAGCAGTAGAGAGAAGCATTAAGTACATTTTCGTGCAAAAATAAATCCTGCTGCCATTCAGTGCCTTGAAGTGGAGAATCTGCCATTGCCTCCACCGTTGCTGGTCAGGTGTTTGTAACACCCCTGGGGCTCATAAGCATGAAATTCTGTCGGCCCGAAACTGCCGGGAGAGCGCTGAGCTGCCCTGGGGTCTCGGCAGCTCCGCCGCACCCCGCTCCTCCACGGGCAGCCGGCCGCGGGGTCCCCCTGGCCTGGTTCAGCCCATTCACAGGCGCGGGTCTGCGGTCCGGCCCGGGAGCATCTCGGAAATGCCCCAGGAGGCGAAAGGTGCCCGAGGCGGCGGCGCTGCCCGCGCCCCGAGCGCTGCCTGCAGAGGGAAGGGCGGCAGCTCCTCGGGCGGGAGCCCGGTCGCAGCTCGGCGCGTCCCCGCGGGCTTCGTGCGGCGGCGAAGGGCTGTGCAGGGCATGAGCGGCTTTACGGCCTGTACTGGAAGTGGCTGAATAGCTTTTGTACAGTTGTAAAGCATGTTTAACCCGGTGTTATAAAACATGTCTCAAATGTATTTTCATAGCTTCATAAACTGCAGTTCACTTATGTAGGTACCTTTTATTGTAATCCTGTATCTCAAACATGAAGCTGTTTCCTGATATTGTTTCTACGGGTTTTTTTTCTTTTTAATGAACAAAAGGGGAAAAGAAGAAAAAAAGAAAAACTACCTTTTTATTATATGCATCGGGAGAGTCCTTAAGTACAGTAATAGTGCCCTGAACTTGTATTTCTGTATTTCTAACCTCAGAATGCAGGCCTAGCAACTAAAAAGCCAAAATAACATTAATTATGACTGTTCTTCGCTGCGGTTTTTGGAGTATAAGTTTGGAACAGATGTTCGGGGGGAGAGGAGGAGGGGAGGAAGGATGGATTGTTTCTTTTTCTCAGCCCCAACTGGTTTTAATTCTTTCTTGAACATTTTGAGAATATCTTTAAACATTTGCCAGAGTTTAATTAACATCCTGTGACTAAAGGTGGAAAATGTCCTACTTTGTTTTTCTTCAAACATATACCTGCTCTTGCTGCTCACGCTACAGCCAGAGAAAGAAAATATTCCAGCTGGCATAGGGTTTATTACTGCTACATTTATTTGCAGGTTAAGCCTCAAGTTGGGAGGGGTTTGCTGGATTGATTTATTTACTTGTTTTATTTTCATGATTTTCAAAAAGTACTGTGTAAAACGCTGCCATGTAATTACAGGAAGGTTATGCTCTGTTTTGGTGAGTGCTTAACAGCTTATTCTTGTTTACATGAGGTTGTAGAAATCTAGTTTTAAAATATGTTTAAAGTAGAGATTGTGTTCTTGGGTTTATCATGTTTTTCCTGTACTATGTATAAACAGATGATTGTGCATTATTGAAAGTCGTTTTTTGTGGAAAACAGGATTGGGAAAAAAGTTTATACAAAGAATACAAAATAACTTCCCGAGACTATTGGCGCAGTGTGACCATAAAACCTCAACGGCACATTGTGCAGTGACATTATAACAATTTGCTTTAGCACCTCTGCAACGTTCTCAGAAAGTCCTGTTCTACAAAACACATGCCGTGGTATCAGTTGACTGTTTTTTCCAGAGTCAGTTCTTTACATGCACGTTTTTGTGATTAGTTGCTGTTTCATGAGTAAATGGAAGCGGGAAAATTTTTTTCTCATTTAGGTTATTATGTCATATATTTTATCTGCACACATTTATACATTCAGTGAGTTGTAACATATCTGCTTATGTAGGTGTGGAAGCTCCTTTTAGTTGTTTGTGATTTTCTGTGGTTTAGTTTTAAAGGCTGGTGTTTGATATACCAATATCAAGATAGAAAATATACCAGAATAGAAAACAGTCCTAAGGTCACATAACGTCCAGCTGTTCCATTAGCCCTTATATTGGCTCTGGAGGAATATTTCTTTCAACTTGAGTGTTATTCTGTTTCTCTTGTAGCACAAAATGGTGTGCAGATTTCATGTGTAAATGATTCCAAATTTTCTGGCAGTGAAAAAGAACGTATAATGCTAATGTCATACTAATAGAAAACAATTCTGGATTTTTTTTGTACCTTTATCATTGTAGCTTTACCTCCAGGATTTTAGGGTGATTTCCCATACTGGCTAGCTCCGCTGAAATCATTCTGTAACCACGATACCTACAGGATCTGAAGGGTTTGTGTGCTTTCCAATGTGGATTCAAACTTTGTAACTGAATACATTTCCAGTCACTTTAAAGTTCAGCTTGAGCTTACACTGAGCATTTAAATGAAAACTAGAGGTGATCTGAAATGTTGTAATCAACCTATCTGCCGTTTCGTGCAAAACACCAAGGTTACGTGCCGGTTGGGTACATAACTGCTCACGGGTTCATCCTGTTTGAAGTACAACCCTCCAGAACAGCTGTGGAAAGTACCTTTTGAGACTGTCTGTGACAGGGAGAGAGGGTAGAGGATGTCCATAAATGTCTCCTTGCTTGCTTATATGTTCCTTCTTTTGATATAGCAGACCCTGCTGACTGAAAGCTACTCTTCAAGTTATGCAAACAAACAAGAAAAAGTTGGGGTTTTTTTAAATGACAGATTTGTTCCCTTATGCATAAAAATAATGTTAAAACCATATTGCTCTTCGTATTTCAGTCCATGACATGAGGTACTTTTTAAAATTCTCTTGGTGCCTATTCACCAACTGATCCTTCCATCATCCAGAGACAATAGAAAATTAGTTCTTCTGAGTAGTAATAGTTCCTAAACAGCTCATTATTTAGTGCTCGATGCTTGATCTGAGCAAGGAGAGGACTGGGAGGAAGGGTGGTTTCTCCAAAAGACATTTCTCTGGCCAAATCCTGCTCTGACTGGTGTCGTGACAAAGAGTAGGATGGGCTGAAGTGTGAGACAAGGGCCGGACATGTGCAAGAGTGTGAGCACCATGGCAGTGACAACCGCAGAGCACAGGGCCCGCTTGGTGTAAGGCCAGCTCAGTAATCACTTATAAATGCTACTTTGATGGCTCTTTTGTGATCATGCAGAGGGATGGAGGTCTCTACCAGCCTTGGCCAGTGCCCGTTTGACAAACCATAACCATCTCGGGCAGCTCCCTCAAGTGACAGCAGAGCTGCTGAGCATGCAGTTGGCTTTGAGAACAGATTTGCCTCTCCCAGGAACAAAGTCCAGAGATATTTGATGGGATAGGAGAGAAGGCTTTAAAATGCATGTACTTGTGCCTGTTAGCTGAAGAAAGGCTTCAGCCTTCCCCATGTTGAACCAAGGGCTCACTTTGTGTAGGTGCTTAATCCAGACACTGGAATTGCACTTGCAATGTGAAGTGCTCTGTTTAAACTGCCCTGAGTTTTCTTCAGTTATTTTACATATGTGTTTACACCATCTTTGGGGACATGAATGAGCAAAGTATTTTTGAAGACACAATAAATTAATCTGACCTTTCACACTTTCTGTCCTCTGACTCCTCCTCAAGTCCCCAAAATAAGCAAGCTTAATCTGTTTGGATGACCCAGTGTCTGACGTGTTGTCTGAGTTTGCAGACCCAATGCCTTGTGCCACCTGTTGCAGCTCGTAGCTGAGAGAGTTCTGCTGCAGCTTCTAAAGATGTACGTAGCAGCTATGACGCACGTTATTTAACTGTTTGATATTTCATTGCCCCTAGTATTTATTTCCTGTGCTTTATATAAAGGAAGACCGTTTCATTTGGAATTACTTGATATGTGCTTAGATCAACAGTGAGTATCACCTGTGGGAATGTTCTCCCTGCTGGTGACCGTGGCTAAGACTGTGCATCCATGTGCACAGAAAGAAGTTTGGTAAATCCATGAATGTGCTTTAGTGTTCGACCAAAATTCACACAGTATTCACTTTTTTTAATCAAGGAGGCTGTCACAGTAAATGAGAGTGCAAACGTCCTAAGATAAGAAGCACTTTCACAAAACTGCTTCTATGAAATATAAACTACAAGTCCTACGCAGGACAAAGTATGAAGCTGTATTTTTATGAGCAATCATTGGAATTACCATGAACTTTCAGTGACACTAACAATGAACTACTCAGTGACACTAGCAGTGCTGGTTCCCATTGCAGGAAGCTCATTGCTCGTAGTTATTTGTTGTATCCTTAAATGTATGCTTTCTGGTCACAAAAATAATTGGCAAGGGTGTTTTGGTTTTGTTTTTCTTCAGGGTAGGAGAAAGGAAGAACTCATAATGTTCTTGATCAGATGTCAAGGTAGATTTTGTTCACTGTAATGGCATACACAGTTTGTGCTGGTTTTCATCAGCTTTGTGCTTTTCAAGGCACAGCATAGAAGTCTTTAGATTCAAAAAGTAACGTAACTGCAACTGATGTGCACCTGCTTAGAACCAAGATTCATTGAACGTTGAGGGAAAAAAACCTTTGTAAGTCTCATGGAGCAGTGAATTCACTCACATAAAGGGAAGAATTTCTCTTGGCTAGAGTGATGTGAATACCAGATAAACCTCAGAAAGACAGGAGTCCAGATTTTTAGCAGAATAGCTGGGATATTGTCTATTGCAGAGTGTCCCATGATTAACTCTCTACTGAATGTTCCTGAGATAATTGAATTACTGACTTTATCTACTGAGAAAACAAACAAAAAAGTAGTAGATGGGCATTCAAGAGGTGAGGTCTTTCCTGTAGGATTGTTGTTCTCCCTGATTTCAGTAGCAAAACTGACTGGAAGATGAGGTACAGCAGGTCTTTATGGTGCAATTTTGCTTTTCATCACACTACAAAGACTTCTTACCACACAGACAGTAATCATAATCCCTTTTTGTGCATGTGTATGCTTTTGACAAACAGTGCTGTGATGCAGACAGCCTTCTCGTTTTTGTGATGGGTTGTGTTTAAACGCAACATAAAAATTACAAGAGAAATAACTTGCCAGAATACTTTATGACCCTGTATGTTTTCTGTCTTTTCATAACTAGTAACTTATTTCATGTAGTCCCTGGCTCAGATATGCCAGCTGTGCTCAGTGCTATCTACCCCAAGTCCAGCCTCCACCAGTGGAGTCCACCTCCTCTTTGAAGACCAGTGGCATTGTCTCAGCATGGAAAATTCTAGAAATGGAAAAACCCAACGAACTTAAACTAGTATTATTTCCTTGCCTTTGTTTTGTTTCATTTTATTTAATCTGCTGGGGGCGGCACAGATGAAGTGAGCCTTTTGGCAAGGCCACTGGAGTGAGGAGAGGGGAAATGGCTTTGTGGGACAGGACTGAGGGAATATTGCATGAGAGGGCAGAGACAATGTTAGGAAGATGTTACTGAGTCATTTGGACAATAGAGCAGTGGGTTTAGGTTAGGCTGAGGTAGAGCTATGTAGGGACTCTGAATGAAAGCCAGATGATGAAACTGGATATGGTGAAAAGCAATGAGCTAGCAAAGAGCCTCAGAAATAGCATTGCCAGAGGAGAGAGGTGGAGGAGGCAGTTTTCTTGCTGTAGTATAACTAGTATTTAGTTACGGTAATAATACCGTGTATTAGTGCACTGCCCTGCTGAAAGCATGTGCTTTATCAGCCTTTCCCTTCCAGATATGTAGCTGCTTCACCTTAGAGAAATGCGGGTTGTTGACTTTTGAGGGAGGTTTTTGTTCTTCAGACTCATGAAGCATAATTCCAGTATTTTCCCACGACGTGGTGCCGAGGGGATATCACTCTGCCTTCGGAGCCCCACGGGGGATGGCAGTAGGACTCTTGGCAGGAGAGCTGCAGGAAGGCCCCTGCGCAGTGCCTCAGGACAGCAGCATGCCCTGGCAGAGCGTCCTGGTCAACATGTGCATGGCAACATCCACAGGAGATCAGTGAGCCAGCTCCCTTGGAGCTCTTTTAAGAGTTGCTGCAATTACTTGTCCAAGCTACGCAGCTGTTGCAGCTTGGAGCAGGCCGTAGGTTAGATGGCTAGATGCAAAGGTGCTTTTAGAAAAGTAATTATTTACAATTATTACTGTGAAACACCAACCAAGTTGAAAAAACCCCAAGAAGGCAAGCAAGCTGCATCTTGATCAAAGTGCAGCGCCGTGTGCTTCCCCCTGCGCGCACGGCTGCTGCCCTGGCGCACTGCCGCCAGCGCGGGCCGCGGCCTCTGCACCTGACTGAGGCCGGGGGCTCCTGCCCACTGCACACAGCCGCCGGCCTCGGCCTCACCAAGCTTTGATGAAATGCCTCGTCTAGAGGCTGTTTGCTGTGGCAGTGCCAAGCAGCATGTTATACTGTTGGTTTTCCCTGTGCCCCGCACCACCAGCGCTGGTGTGTTGCACACCATCGGTGAGGCACCACATGGGCTGCTGCTGCTCAGAGACACTGACAGCCGGGGAAATAAAATTCTGGGGTAGAATCAGTTAAAAGCCTAACTCAGTGTTGTTTTTCTGTGGCAACTGAAACAACACTAATTACTTAAAGAATAAATTTCTATTGCTAGTGATTTTTTTTCACACGACGGTAAGTTTCTTTGCATTTTGTTCATACCAGAACCTTCTTAAATACATTTTGAAATTTTCTTTTAAGAAAAGGGTACAAGCAGTTGAGTTCAGTAGGACACTGTTAGATAAAAGCAGTGATAGGCTGCAGTTCCAGCTTTGTACAAAGCAACATGCCTTTCAGGGATTGGCACCGGTAGTATTACTGTTTTGTGTGAGAAATATATATTTACATGGTTATTCGTGCTTGAAAAGCTCATCGTATTTGTGAAATCTGTAGTGACAAGTCTGGATTTAAAAACTTAAAACAATGGAGCATTTGCTTATACCACTTAAATAACTCTTTTGACTATGCCAGACAAGTCTTTTGTTCAGGTAGGCTGATTAAAATAAAGCCATAAGGATGGTCTGATCTCACAGATGCTTACGCACGCATTTCGATTTCTTCTGTCTCTCTCTCCTTCAATGTGTCTACTTACAAGTGAAGCTTGGGCAAACGTTGTTATAGAATTAGGTCTTACTGTACAAAGTTATTTAGAAAAATTAAAAGGATGTCCTGAAAATACAGGAAAACCCTATGGAAATGCATAATTGCAGTGATTGCTGCTTCTCTCCACTGTTCGTGTATCTTTTCCCTTATATACCGTATTTCATATTAAGCCTGGTGGTTGTTTTGTAAAAGCATGCTCCTTGTAACCAAAAGCAATGAGATCTGTCATAGATGTCGTACAGTCTCAAATGTCGTTTTCTTTGGGAGGACAAAATCCTGTTTGGGAGAAAAATCACTCCTTCTTAAGGGGGGGTTTAACGAGGAGGGGGAGATGGTAATGGCAGAAATTACTGGAATAAGTGTTTAGAATTGTTGTGTATTTTCTCATCCTAGGAGTGCATATGTGTATTTACAATGGGGTTTTCTGTTGCATTTGCTTAAAAAAAAACCCACTGAGCTAAAAAGTATGAAAGGAACAGCTTGAGGAATTTTTTCCATCAAGATACAATCAAGAGCAGGAAATCGTAGAAGCAGAGTTGTGGTTTTGCCTCCATTTTTTTATTAGTTAATTAAACTATAACAACTCTTAACTTCATTTTAGGTTAACTGTTTCTAGAGTTCAGAAATATTTTAAGAGGTCAATAATGCTTTCTTTGGCTCCGTCTCGTTCAGTGTGGGATGGGGAGTCGCAGTCAGCAGAGCGGCGCTTTCCAGATGTGCCGCAGAGCGGGTGTGCGTGCGCTCATGTCGGCAGTTGGTGGTGGCGGTGGTGGTGGGAAACCATCCGTCTCTCCTCATCTGTGCACCACCCTGTTCAGCTGAAAACCAAAGCAGGAACGGAACATGGAGAGCCTGACATCTGTACATGAACTGACACTATCCAATTAAAGATCATGAACCCCGAGAACTTTCAGCTACCAGTCAACAAGCATTTTTACTCTCTGGTGGAGAGGTGCTGAGTCAAGAGTGAGAGTGCTGGGGAAGGGAGAGTCCAAAGGGCAGCATTTGAGATGATGGGTGTGTATTTAGTTTCACCAGAAGCAAAAAACCCCAAAGACCCCCCAGCACATTGATTGCAGTACGAGTTTTGTCTGTGAAGCAGGGTGTTTCTTTTTTGAAGTGCCATGAGGCATCTGTCCACGTTTTCTTCCCTGCTTGTAGAGCTGCTTAGAGGTGTGCACTCAAAGGGCATATGAGGGAAGCAAACAGAGCCATGCAACTGTCACGTAACTGTCTTTCATAACAGGAGCTATTCCAGCACTCAGAGCCAAATCGCCTTTCAGCAGAAAGGATAAAATTGAGCAGAGCTGGGAAAGAGAAAGAAGAAAGGGGAGGGGAAACACAGCACCACCTCCTGCTGACACCACAGTAGTTTCCCTCAGCTTTCCCTCTGTCTCCCTCTGTGTGTATTTTCTTTTTAATCCGCTGGGGCTCTTCCCTCCCCTGCTTCTCTTTTTATTTTTTTTTAACTGTATTTTTATAGTTGGAATATTCTGCTTTCTTAATTTCTCTTGTTTCACATTTAACTTCTTCAGAGGATTTCATTAATAGTTATTGCAATTAAAAGTAATGAATAAGGAAAAACTCAGCACCAGCTGCTCAAACGGCTGTCATGGCATATCTGGAGCATGATGCAGTCTGTTCAGGGCAGCCACACAATGCAATTTATCCCCACACCTGAGGGAATGAATTTCACAACTGTAATTGCTACAATATAATTCTTATTAATGTTGTGCTATAATTCCTATTAATTCCAAAGGGCTAGTAAATGCATTAGGACTTGTCAACATATTATTTTACACTGTTTATGATCTGTAGAATTACGCTCTTCAGTATTGTATTGCATAAAGAAAAGCCTTAAAATTAGCTTTAATTGCAGACGGGGGAAAAAAACCCACATTTTCTGTTTGGACACTGGGAAAGACAGAAGGATCCTGGTGTTGAAGGAGTAATGAAACTGCATCAGTCCTTTGAACTTTCTGTGCCACGCAGTTAACAGTTTATGAAGGTATATTAATAACGCCTGTCCTGGTTATAAGAAAAAGAACCACTGGTGGCTTTATGAAGAAATAAATAACTGTAAGAAAGATAGGTTTATAAAATGAAAAATAACTGTCTTCCCACAAAGACAAAGCTGGGGAAATTACAAGTCACTGTAACTGATGTAATAAATGCAGAACGTGTTATCTTGCTGTGCTCTTATTTATTCTTGTTTTATCTCTCTGCCCCGCTTTTCTAGGTAGTGAATATGATGAGGAGGAAGTAGACTATGAAGAATCAGACAGTGATGAGTCCTGGACCACAGAAAGTGCTATCAGCTCTGAAGCTATCCTTAGTTCAATGTGCATGAATGGAGGGGATGAGAAACCTTTTGCCTGTCCTGTTCCTGGATGTAAAAAAAGATATAAGGTAAGCAGTAGTGCAGACCTGTCTTATGGCCTGCTGGTGTAGTGAGGGATGGGAGGAAAGCCTCTAGAATCAATTTAACGAGCTTTGCACGTTTATTTTTGTGGTACATATTTTATTCACTGGTTTCCTCTCAAGCACAGCCAAGTTATCAGTTTTACAAAGAATGTAGCCTTTTGCATCCCTGTCTGTCAAGACTACCTACAGCGACTCTCTCACTTTACACATTTTAACTAGCTTTCTGTTATTTATACAAATTAACTGCAGAAGGTGCAAGAGGTGCTACCAGCAACGTTCTCTCTTGGATCTCTTTCACAGACACTAAACAAAAAGCTTCTGCCCATCAGTGCCAGAACAAATTCCTTCTGCTTAACTGCTGGAGATACTGTCTCCCTTTTAGTGAGACAGTGCCCAGAGTCCTTTCCCTGGTCAAGGTGTTGTGTGGGAGGTGGCAGTTAACATTTTGCAAGTCAGAGGTTACCTGGGGACGGCAGAACCTGGGAGAAATTGCGGCATTATTCTGCCCCAGGTCCAAGTCCCCGTGTCTCGTGTGCACAGCCGTCAGCCTGTCTGGCCCCATGTGCGGGGCTCTGTGTAGCACCATCACCACCCCATTTAATTACTGGCCATAGGGAGAAATTTTTGTTTGTTTATGGGAGGGAAACATCTTTAACTTCGAACCCTGAGCTGGCTGGTACAGAACGTGCCGTGATGTTGTGAGGACAGGAGGATTGCATCACGTGAACTGCTGCAGAGGCAGATGAAATTGTACTGAACAGCTTGGACTTCAGAACGGTATTCTATAGCCCTTGACATTTGGGAACAGAAATAGCGTGTTGGCACAGCTTCTCTAAATCATTTTCTCAAGTTTTCGCATGAAGTACTGGAAAATTCAACCCCTGACCTATACTCTGGAGAAAGCAGTGGCGGTTGGGTTGGTTTTATACTAGTTTTATTTTATGGTTTCCCTTCTAAATAACTGAAAAGTAGGGTCTTAAAAGAGAACAGAAATATGAAAGAGAAATCTAGGAAGACCAATAACGTTTGAGATGAAACAGTTGGGACACAAACGAATGAGCTGTACGTGAAGCCCCGCAGTGGATGAAATCGTGTGTCAGTGACGCTGCAGCTGCTCTGGTCTGCAGCAGCTCCCGTAGCAGCAGCCCACAGGCCTGGCATTCTTGTGCAGGTCAGCTAACACTGGCAGTGCTTCCTTACAACATCAGCAAGAAAGCAGCCTGCTTGTTTCTTTGTGACATCCAAGTCTTTTGTTGTTTTGGGGTGGGTTTTTTGCCTTAACTATGTAATGGTTATTCTCTTCAGCCACAGGAAGAACTGAAACAGGGCAGAGGGAAAGATGTTTTCAGACTATTTCTTTGCAATATTACTTTGCAGATAGACCCACATTATTCAAGGTTAACACTCTTCTTGCGTGTGGTAGAAGATGTGCCAGATGAAGGGTGTAGTATAAAAGCTAAATCCCTAGCTCAGGAAGCAAACAAGCCATGGTGATTGTTAGAAGTCACTGTGCCCACAGGGCATCTATGCATTGCAGAAAACATTCACTTAATGGCAAAGGCTAGAAGGAGAACCCTGTAATTTGCTATATCCTGTCTGTTCTCTGTTTGACTGCCAGCCCTCTGTCTTTTTATTGCCCAAATAAGCAAGCTGTTTCTGCCTGCTCCTGCTATCTCACTACCTTCATCTCAAATGCATGAGGACTGTCTTAAGGGATATCGTGTACACCATTAATGTTAGAACACTCAGGGAACAAATTCACAGCCCTTAGAGATGCTGACAGACAGAGAGCAGCAGCAAATAAAAAGTACCATATTTTCCTAAGAGGCTCACCTCTGTTTAGTGCTGATAGGGAAACACATTTCCTTAAACTCTGCCTCACCTCATTTCTCTTTTCTGTGGGCTCTGTTTCCTCTCTTTTTTCTTTTCAGACTATTTTTTTCTTTTTTACATTTTTATCTTTTGTTTCCTTCCTTTCAGCCCTGTATCAGCTGTGTTTCTCGTTTCCTCTTCATCTTCCTTCTGCTTAACCCCCTCCTCTGATGAATTATTTGTGGAGTCTGGGTAGGGAGTCCTGTGATCAAAGCGCTGAGACTTTCTGGTGGGTACTGGATAATCACAGTCAGGGCTGTAAAACAATTATAGTGCTCCAAACAGGAACAGGGACATGCACATACAGTAATTGCCAGGCTCACTTTACGGCTGAGAAAGGATGCATTCCTTCAGGGAGCGAGGAGGAAAGGAGGATATACACAGTTTTCTTTTGTCTGGCCTTAGGTGACGTAGGTCTGAGAAGGAGAAATGTTATTTTTAGGTAGGTTATTTGTATTACAGTACTGCTTAAAGGACTCGGTAGGGATGGGGCTCCTTTTTGCAAACAATGTACAAGGATAAAAGATAGCCTCTGCACTGAAAAGCCATTATGGAAAGGTAAATAAGGCAAGAATGAGTACAACAAACACTCCCAAGGAACGGGCTGGGGCGGACAATGGAAACTGTAATGAGAACATGTTTATACACAAGCTGAGATGAGTATCAGAAGACCCTACTGGCCTCCTGCCCAGCTGCTATCTCTTGGCAGTTTCCCATAGGCAGTGCAGTACAAGTGAGTCATAAACATTTAGCTGCTTTTCGGGAACTTTGTGTTTTTTTAAGAAATAGAATTGGGATTGGTACTTGATCTAGTATGGCACAGATTTTCTGAGGAGACAAACATGGGGGGGACAGATTGGTTTTTTTTATGCTATGTAAATTTGTTTGTGGGACAGTCACAAACAGGTAACTGAATCTGGACCACAGCGACTTCTAGATGCTTAAAACACAGTAAGCCTCTGAATTAATTTCTGAAGCCTGCTTTCTTCTCTAATTGTGGTTACTGACCTAGAAAATAAGTTACTTCCTAGTTTGCCATTTATGGATTCACTTTTTCTTCATATGATTTGTATTTGATATTTTAAATCTGCGTGATTCAAAGGAACCCAGAGATCTTTTTAAGCCTTGTTCTTGTGGAGTCCACCCTCACCAGACTGGATTCACGTCCACGTTTAGATGCCCTGTCCCCAAAGTGTGTGGGTATTGAGTAGTTCACATGCTTTTGCAAAATGCCATCTGTAGGAGCTAAAGTGTAGATCTATAAAGGTGGCAATTAGTTTTCCTTTTATTGAGTACCACCTCTGTGTGCCAGTTAATTGGTCTTTAGCTCTGGAGGGGGATATTCAAAATGTGTACGTGATGTAGATAAACTTATTCAGGCAACTTCCAAACAGCAAATGAAGTTTGATATAGGACAGATAGATAGATAGATAGATAGATAGATAGATAGATAGATAGATAGATAGAGATAACAAAACCAACCCCCAAATAATGCACATATACTATTACAGAGAAACCACTAGAATATTTGTCATCGTTTTTCTAGTTGTGCAAATACTATAATAAAATAATGGTAGGTTTCTGTGCGTAGGAGATGTAGCTGCTGTGCGTGACTGCGTTTTGGCCTTGGGCAGGAGAAGTGGTACTTCCCAAGAACATGGTGACATTAGGCTGGTCTTCCTGGCAGGTAATTTGGACATGGGTCCAGGGACTGTCAGGCGTGGTGAACCCCATAGAAAGCTGATCCAAGAGCAGGAGACTCAGCAGAGCTTAGGGAGGGAGAATATTAAAGTCAGAGGGGGAAAGAAGGGAGTTTACTTGAAAGAAAAGAGCAAGCCAGAGCTTGCAAGTTGAGCACACAGGAACTGGACCCAGAAAGATAACTTCAGGAGGAACAGCCGGGAGATACAAAAACACGTACAAACATCCAAGTTTGAACCAAGAAATCCTCCCAAATCATCCTCAATGTCTCTTTTTCTCCCTGAAGAGGGTGGCAAAAGCTCTCTGCAGCGCAGTGGCTTGAGGAGCACTGATGTGCAAGGGACCGTGCCCAGCAAGTGCCCTTATGTCCGTGCAAACCAGGTAGTGCCAGTCTAAACTTCTCTATCTCCTCTTGATCTGGTCCCAGGTTAATAATTGTTTCCTCCGGTTTAAGATTTTAAGAGTGCCCTTCTGTATCCCCATCTTCTTCCCCTATCGTTTGTGAGAGTAAATAATGAGCAACCTAAGTAAGCAGAGCAATAAAAGTGATGTATGAGTTTGGCAGCAGGCTTTGCCATACCTCAACAAACTCAGCCCAGACATACAACAAAGTGTTTACATTACAGCAGTGGAAAAAGTGCTGAAGAGTTGACTGTAATTCTAACAACAGTTTTCTTTTAGACAGGAGTACAGGTCACATTTCATGTTGTACTACCCCTCAGACTCTGCCTGCAGTACTATTTTTCAAACCTTCCATGGCCCAATTAATTCCACGCAGGTTTCTGGTTTAGCATTTCCTTGATTTTTTTTCTGCCTGAAAGTGCTTTTCTTGCCTTATCAAAGCACACGGTGCACTGGGGGCTGAGTGCATCACCACAAAGTCTGAGTCAGGAGAGGAGCACCATTGGCATGGAGTAGCGAGGACGTTGGTGACTGCAGATTTATGGCATCTGTAGCAATTGATACTAGTTTAAAGGTATCTTTAAAGTAATTTCTTACAAAAATTAAAAGTCTGAACAGGCTCTTCAGTTTCTAAAACAAATAGTGGGTTTGGGGATAGCCTTGTTTTAAAAATTTCACTGCAGTAGCAGAAGCTCAGCAGGCTGCCCCCAGATTCTCTCCCCTTGGAATGTACAGGTCTTTAACAGTACTTAGGTGCTGCCAGATGCCTTATGATGGTCCTCATGTTATCCAGGGACATCTCCAGTGGTCCTGCAGGTGCTGAAGGTTGGAACTGTCTGCCAAACCATCTTAAAGCTGCCTCAGGATCTCTCATTACTTGCAGGGAATTCACTTGGCTGCTTTTGAGGAAGATTTGTAGCTTTGATGTGCTCTTACCTGTGCCATTGGAGCAGCATTCTACCTCCTCTGAACACTTCACCCAGCAGTAACCTGCGCTGATGGCTCTCACTCATGTGCCTGCTTTGTATTGCAGGCTGAAGGTTCTCATCTCCCACATCTCAGCTGACAGCTGTACAGGAGCTGGCCAGTATTGTTAAGGGCGTGAAGGACAATCTGGGGACTGGATTTACATCTTCAAGTGAGGATTCAGTGCCTGGATATAGGCACTATTATGTAGGATAGAAGCATGAACTTGTGGGCAGAGCAGTTGGGCCCTTTTTCCAGGGTAGATATTTTAGGTTACAGTTAAAGCATTTCTACAAATCAACCTCTCCAGATGCCCAGAATGCCCTCAAATGCCACCCCAGGCAACGCTGGGCATCAGGAGTTGTGACAAGAACAGTCCCTCAGTCAACTTTATGATTGAAACCAGAGAACTGGTTTTGCTTAAAGACTGAAAATACATTGCTGCTGTGGCACAGGTTGTGTTATAAAGAAGGACCAGCGTTTTCCAGTGGCAGGATGAGAACACCGTAGCTATTAGGGAGACTGGGTGGTTTCTTGTGCAGTTCATGCTTCTTTTCTGGCGGGAGCTGTAAGTTCCTTACACTTCTGTGGTTGGCTGTGGTGAGCCGTGCTTAGAGCTGAGCAGAGCGGGGCTGCCCACAGGGGAATGTCTCTTTCAGGAAGGGGGGACAGCACCCAGGATTCTGACACAGGATAAATTGGATCAGGAGCAAGGGAGGAGCAAGGGAAGCAGCGGCGGGAGGGCAGTGTTGAAGGTGTTAATCTCATGCCTCTGTAGGGTGTGCTTTCTGATGTATATAGAATCTTTGGCAGTTTTAGGAGGTGCAGCTCTGTTCTGTTTACTGGAGACTTTTTCTTCTTCTTTTCCCCCCCCTGCCCTGAACTGGCTAAGTTGTCCAATTGCCGTGAGTTCCAAGCTGGAGCCTCCACTTACTGTAAGCTGCATCTTGATGAGACTGAGCTAAAACTGTACATGTTGCTTCGAGAGCCGAGGGGACTTTTTATTAGGTGCAACACCAGGCCTTGGTGGTTTAGCAAAGACAACATCCCTAAAACATAATTTAATGAGTTAATTGATTGCAGCTTTTTTTTAAAAAAAAAAAAATTGTTTTTAAACTCCCTGAGATCTGGATGTGGGAACTTTAGAGGGGACGCAGTAGAGCTTGTGGAGCTGCATCTTTTTATCCTGGCATCTTCTTTGGTTTCTTCCAAGGAGAAGCTCTACAAAAGGACTTTCCACATTTACCCAAAATCCACGTTCCTTTCATGAAGCAAGTAAGAGGGACTCCAGTGAGGTGAATCTTAGATAAAGAAGTGTCGTGGCTTCTTCCACTTCTGCCAGAAAGGTGTGAACAGGAGGACAGGGGTACTGTTTTGGTTAGGCTGTTGAGTCAGTCCATCAGAAGCATCGCCTGTTTCCCTGACTGCCAGCATAAGGCGGTGGGTGGTGCCTGATTTTGTTCTTTCTCTCCAAACTGCAGTAGAGATGGGTTCTCTGGGTTTAGCTGTAGCACACACCCAAACAATAGCTATTTTGAAGATTTCTTCCCTGCAGGAGGGCTGGACTAGATGATCTCTAAAGGTCCCTTCCAACCCCTACCATTCTATGATTCTGTGATTGTTTTCTAAGTGCCCTCTGTGACTGTTCCAGTGTTGCCTGCAGTTCATTCTTTGGAGACAATGTGTAAACTATCAGAAGTTGCTGGTGCCTCGAGACATATCTAGAAACAATGACCCAAAACGGAACAAACGCTCCATGGGGGAAGCCTCAGCTTTCTGAAGAAGTGTGACTGGAGGCTTCGTGCCAATTCTTTGTTTGCTCGTAAATGGACCTCTGAATAAAATTTGTCAATGATGAATGAAAAAGGACACCCATATGTGAGCCCATTAAACGGTCTTTTTATTTGGGAAAGTGCTGTATGCTGGGAGGTTTTCAGGGAGGCAGGTCTGGCACTTCAGAAGCACCTTGTCCCAGGCAGGCCAGGGAATCCCTGCCCACCTCGCTGCTGTCCCAGCAGCAGGTGGTGGGCCGAGGCCCAGCACCCGCCTCGGTTCCTGGCTTGTCCTGGGAGTGAAGGCAGTGCCAGACCCCGCCACCGTTAACCCTTTACTTTCTCCCTGGCAGAATGTGAACGGTATAAAGTACCATGCCAAGAACGGCCACAGGACGCAAATCCGCGTACGCAAACCCTTCAAATGTCGCTGTGGAAAGAGTTACAAGACAGCTCAGGGCCTGCGGCACCACACAATCAATTTCCATCCCCCCGTGTCTGCCGAGATTATCAGGAAGATGCAGCAATAACATGCTGGTCACAAATGTGCCAAGAAACCCTCACCAGCAGTTGCTGATTTTGAGAACAGCCACCTTTTCCAGGGGAAGCATTCAGCAACCCTTTAAAAAAGAATTAAATGCATGCTTTAAAATTTTCTGTAATTTTGGAATGATGTATCTTTGTAGAGTTAATGATTTTGTACATTTGCACATGTAATCGTCATACCCATTTTCATTACTTTGAGATAAGGTGCTATAAAAGCTATAGGTTCCTCAGAACATTCTTCTGTAAAACCAAGGAAAGCCACGCCGGCGGGAGCGAGAGGAGGCGAGCTTGGCACTGACGTCCTTCCCAGATTGTGACGTGATGGAGACTCTCGATGCATCTGTCAATGTGTGTGCAAAAACCAAAACAACACCACCCTCGTCAAACTATCGTTAACATGCCTTACATAATGGAGTTATCCGTGGAGTAGCAAGTCTTCTAGGTAATGGAAATATAAATAAGAAAGAATGTTTAACATAATATGCTAAAAATATTTTCATACTTAAATAACATACATAAAAGGTGTGCTTGCTGTATTTTATATTATCTTGCAAATCTTTTGTTTTCTCCTTCTTGAAATGCTGAAAAAAAAAAACCCTTGCCATTGGAATTAGTAAACAATCACTTTAGTGTTAGAAATTCCTACTTTCTTTTTTGTACAAGATGTCATGTTACTTTCACGCCCATCAGACTTTTGAGGACCAATCACCCAGTGCAACTAAACAACTACCCCTGAACTATCTGTTAGAAAGACACTTGGAAATACTTAAGTGCAAATTTATGTGTGTGTGAGAAACAATTGCCTTCATCTCAGATGAAGTTTTAAAGCACTTTGTAGTTCTCTATTGCCAACAGTTTTAATGTTTTATGTGTTGCCAATTCTTGCAGCTCCCGTAGGAGCAGGTGCCCGTGGCTGCGAAGGGAAGCGCGGCGTTGCGCGGGGCGAGGAGAGCGGCGCCTGGGCCAAGGGAGCTTCTAACGCTGCTCCCTCACCTGCGGCGCCTTTGGAGATTTGCTTTGTGCATTTTTTTTTGCTTCTCGTTGTAGGTCACTGCATTCCATTGGGAAGTGTCTGTTTAGCTTTACCATTAATTTTGCCGAAATATGACATATGAGCCTTACTGAAGATTTAAGTGCTTCTTGCAGCAGGTGGTCAGAGACTGACTTAAAACAAAAGCCTACACAAGAGCTTCCTGTCTAGAGCAGACCTGAGCTGTTGTTGCTCAGCATCCTGCCTTGAGCCCTCCTCTCCCCCCAAGGGGAGCCGAGGCCAGGAGGGCAGCTGGGGGGTGCTTGCGCCTGCCCCGGCCCCTGCAGCACAGGCTGAGAGGGAGAGAGAGGGAGGAACAGGCTGTGTTAAACACAGCCCTGCCTTTGCTCCATTCCTGTTCTTCTACATGCAAAAGAAAGCTCGAAGGAAGGATGAATGAGCTTTCCTGCTATTTTTTCCCCCCCAAAGCTTTAAAGGAAAACTTTGTAAGGATGACAGTTACCTGTTCTCCAGCAGAGTAGAAGTCTCACTGAAACACATAGGAGTCACCCTCACCCTGCCCTGTGAGCAAAACGCCCCTTCCCCAGCTGCTGGGGAGGGGGCAGCGCCAGGCCCCGGGGAGGGTGACCCAAACATGAGAGCTCCTACGAGGCGGGGGCAGAGGCAGAAGGCCCCAGGGAGCCCCTTCCACCTTCCGTAGTTCTGGCAACCAATCTGGCCAGGAGACAGGTTTTGGCTCTGCTCTTAGTGCAAGAAATGACAGGCTGGGTAAGTTCGTTCAACAGCTAAACAGTCGTAAAACGTCATTGTTGCATGTAAATTCCTTCCAACTATAAAAATGAAATTCCAGTTTCTATTTACCTATTCATTGTGACAGTATTATTAAACAGGTAAAGATGGGACTATTTTGTTATACTGTGTATAGTGAATGTATTGTACTGTGTCTGTGAAAAGTGTGCTTTAAATTATATTTTCATATGTTTTGTTGGGGACAAAGTACTTTAAGTTTGAAAGTGACAGAGGTTTGTTTTAGAACTGAAGGCAACTTAAAGAATTCCTGTCAAGAAAGCTGCTTATAAATGTAAATCAAATCACATTAAAAATAAACTGCCTCTGACCTAAGAGACTGTTCTTTGCCCCTTCTTAACTCTAAAGTTCCTGGGCCAGCTGTGATCTTCTCGTGGTCTGTCTGTCTTTGGTATCACCAACACCTGAAGCAGCTTCAGCACTACGCCATTAACACACATTTCCACAGAACGCTGCAGTCTGTGGGGGAAAAAGGGAGTATTTGGATTTAATTCAGTCAAAAGGACATCCACTGTCAGAGGCTGCTTCCTCCCAGCAGCGCCCAGGGCTGAAGCCCCCTTCCAAGGGTAGGCTACTGGTTACCTTCTGTAGGGTTCCAGAAATGAAGGACATTAACAGTCAATAGCACTGAACAGCAGCAGGGGTATTTGGCTACCCGCTCCCAGGGCAGGTTATTTTAAGCAGCCACTGATGTCCCAAAAAGCTGCTCAAAACCTTAATCCCTGGGTCCCTCCCAAACAAAGCACAGCACTAGACAGTAGCAGCAGCTGCTTGCTCAGACAGCACTGAAACATCATTTAATGAAGTACATAAAGCCCAAACTCTGGTTTATTTCACAATGAGCAGCAGGAAGGCGAGGACCACTGACTCCATGAATAATTTTGCTTTAATGTAACAAGACTACTGTACAACAAGTGGAAAGCAAATTTACTTAATACAGTTAAAGTAAATACAAAATATTTAGATATACACACAGGGTTTTACTTAAAAGAAATACAGAAAGTGAAAATGCAGAAGGTCTTAAAAGCCCCAAGCCAAAGGAACACAAGCCACTTGAAAAAAAAAATAACAAGATCTACTGAATGCAACTGCAACATAAGGGTAACACTTTTTTAAACAATTACTTGTAGGCATTTAAGCACAGCAGTGTCTTTGAACTCAAAAATACAGCCTCACGGTGTAACGTACTGACTTGAATTTAGTCATCGCTTAAGGCAAACATTCCATGTGCCAGACTGCAGGGTTTGCCATCCCTTCTGTTGCAAGCATGTAACCTGACAGTACGTGCATCTGCAGTTCAGAAGTGTACTAGAAAACTATCTTTTCAGGGGGTAACGTAACTTTCAGATTTAACTGTTGCTCAAAGAAAAACTAGACATTGTCTAGGAGAAACACCTGTTTGTTACCTTTTTAATTGTGCCTCAGTTATCAGAGTCAAAAGAAGCCACAGGCAGTACGGCTTTTTTTATGTACGTAGCTGAAGAGCATCATGAAGATGGTCTTTTCTTCTGAGGCTAAGTCAATCCTGGGTCCTTACAGATTCCACTAAGGAGAGGAATCAACAGCTACATACAGAACAAGGTTGGGGGGGTTAGTATCGTGTTTGGTAAAGAGACAGAAGACAACCCAACAGCAGCTTAGAGCCACCGCTCCGAGTCGGCAGTTTGCATCATTACAGAGAAGCTGGGCTGGTTCTGTTCCGTGGGTGACTACTCAAAGGTGCGGGCTTTAAGCTACACTGCAAACCAAAGCATTTAATCAAAATTCAACACATTCCCATCAAAGTGCGTCTGAACGTGCCTCTCGAAGCCTTGCTGGTCGTAGTCGGGCGGGAACTGCTCGCTGCACATGGGGCACACCTTCCAGTGGCTCTCCACGTGCTCCTCAAACTTGCTCTGGTCATAGTTTGGTGGAAACATCAGGTCACAGAGAGGGCACTTCTTGTGCACATCAAAGCTGTACCAGGAGGCAGAGAGAAGGAAAAAAGGAAACAGTTATTTACCTGTTAATGCAAAGTAAGACACTGAAGCTGAATCCTGCTGCCACCGACCTGGAGAGCTTTACTACAACCTTGGATGTGAGAAGACTTTGTATCTAAGCAGCACATACTTAATTAAAATATCTTTGCTGAAAGTGCTCAGTACAGTTCAAGGAGTTGTGCACAGGAATTCCAAAATCACCTGGCATTTTAAAAGCACCCAAATTTTGACATAATTCCAGCTACCACTGAATACAAATCCATTGAATGGCTTAATGGCCAAGCAGTTTCATGGGAAAGCACTCCCCCTGCTCATAAAGCCTTGCTCTTAGCAAACGTAACACTTTATAAAAGCCCTCAACTTCAGTTCACAATTAGGTTGGAAAGAGAGGGGAAAAAAACATTATGCACCAATTTACTAAAAAATTGGCCAAATTATGTCAAAATAAGGTACAGCACAAAGAGTCTGCCCAGCCTCACAGCAGTTCTTCACCCTCAACCCTAATCCTGGGGTAAAATGCCCCAGCTATGTAACAACCCATCCATGCTGAATATATGTACCTGGAATCAAAGCAGAAACCTGTTCCACGTTGATGCAAGAGAAGACTCGGAGGGTCAGGGGCAGAAGGTACAGTGTTGTCATCATCCTGGTAAAATGAGAAGTAGTTTTTAAAATGCTCACTTAGAAATAGCTTTCTTAGCTCCTCTTCCATCCAGCATAAACATGGATGAAATTTACCTTTCCTTTTACAATCTCCACAGCCTAAGTTTTACTGAGGGCGTGCAGGTCACCCCTGGTAGTGCCCCGGGGTCATGCTGGAACAGAAAACCCAGCATTCCTCTGAACACCTCACCACCACAAACCCAAACAGCGTCTTACCAAGAGCCAGGACTCACACGTTGCCGGACAACAGTACGTCAAGTCAGACTCCAACAACCTGGCCATTTCAGTCTCATCAAGGGGCAGTCAGACACCTCCCCTCACCTAGTGCCTGGGTTCTGTCCTGCAGCCCAAAGCCGCCTCATCTCCGGGTGGGAAATTCGGCAGTTCAGGATTTTTGGAACTCCAACTGCTACAGCGTTTTCCTTTGGATCTTAAAGATCCCTTCCATGCAAGAATTACAAATTACTTGGTTCGTCTTCCTGAACAAGTGTGCAAGGCATTACACACAACAGCACACACACTCTGTGTTTGATACAGAAAACTAAGATGCACATTCAAACATATTTTATTTTTAGGCTATGACACTTTGCCCTTATGAAGAGTTAATGGAAACGAGGCAAGATGGGAAGATGTAGGGATGCAGGAAAGAAGAAAGACTATTAAAGCACTCTTGTGCTACAGTGCTACAGCTTGCACAGTGCAACAAGCATGACAAATCTGCTAAACACCTGGCTCTTAGCAGACCAAGACCTGTCTGTGAAAATGCATGTCCATCTTCATCCAAGAACAGTTCCACCACAAACATAGGCCTAACGAACAGTGAAATCCTTCAAAAATGTTTGTCACTCACTTCTTCATCACGGGGCATTTTTGTCACAGCACTTGTTAATACCTAGTTACAAATGAGGTGGCTGAGATACCTCTCTGGTGAAAAGGCTCTTCAGCCTCAAATGCCTTCAACAAGCTTTGCTTGGGACAGGTCAGCAGGTCCAAGGACAAACACATAGGCTATTCACTATATTAAGGGTTATTACTTTCAGTTGCCTCAAGAGTCAGGATTTGTCAATGCTAAATATTAACTTGGTATATATGGGCCTTTCCCAGAATTTTGTGGCTGAGATGGTACAGATGGGTATCTTCCCATTCAAGACCACGAATTCATTCAACAAATGCCGACTTTCAGACAGCATCTTTACACAGACCCCAAAGGAACCGCTGCCCTGAACGCCTGGCTGTAACACAGCACACAGCTCCTCAGGCCTGACGTAACTCCCTGTCCACACCAATGTGCCAGTACCAACCACAGACACCTGTTTCCCTGCCAGAAAAGGAAACCTCTCCGGCTTTCCACAGGCATTACACAAAGACAGTGGCAATTGTCACTCATATATATCCTCATGTAACGCACTATTCAAGCAGAAGTGATCTCAGCGGCACCTTCCATCCATTTGTACTCGCTGTGTCAGTGGAAGTTTCAGCATCAGCTTCCCCAGATGCCCATTTCTGCTCTACCACCACAGTCCATGAGAAGCCAAGGATTTTAATCAGAATCAGCAAAATACAAACGGATTTATACCATTTGCCAGTTAAAACAATTACTTTTTAATTAAAAAAAAGTCAGTACTGCCTGTCCACCTCCTGTAAAGCTTTCACAGATTAACAGGTTGAGTGGGATTTTTTAGGGTTTCTTACATTTATTTTAGTTACTTGTTCAGTATTTTTCCTTCCCCTCCCTTTTAAAAAACAGAACACACACAAAAAAACCCCTGTCAAAACCTTTGGGTTACTGCTAGTCACTTGGTAAGAGAAAACTTTGCATTATTTCATCATCTGGCAAGTGTGATACTCTACCATGTTTATAACAAATATAACTTCCTCCTCCTCCTCGTCTCTTATTGAAAAATTGATATGAAAAAGAGCACAGTGCTTCCCTCTGCACGGGCACACACACACAGTCTAAAAAGCCACTTTTCCAATGCCAAAGTAGCAGGAAGACAGTTGGATCCTTTGTATGTGCCATTTTCATGACCCAGTTCACTTCACTGTAAAACTCATGCTGTGGTTTCCTTACTGCAGCTTCTGAACTGTGCACCATGTCAGAGTGACAACAGTAAACAGGTACTGATGTTAGGAGCTGAACACATGGAAAGTGTCTCCTGACTGTGCTTCTGCTCTTGGCCAAGGATATAATGAAAGAGTTGCTCTTAGCCTTCTGTTATGTTTAACCCGAACAGAAACATGCAGATCTGTATTGAGCATGCCTCAAAGCGCCTAGGACAGAGGTTACTGTGTAATTAATAATAGTCCAACAGTAACAATGAGAATTTTATCTTAGTGTGAGAGTATTTCATAGCCATCCTAATTACAAGTGACAGTAAACAGTAGAGCACCACCAGGACCTAACAATTCTCATGTGATGCCCTGGGAGAACCTGGAACTTCCAGAAAACATAGAAAAGGTCCCATTGTGTTGGACTCCAACAGCTGTCATAGAGACAAAACTCCTGAATGCACTGTGTATAACACAGAACTGTAAGAAGACAGGACTGATCTTACTCATCTTGGTTCAGAGTTACCTCGTGCCCAGTTTCATCCAGCTAGTATCACCAATGACACATGTTCTGTTCTTACACACGATGTCACATGTTTTTCAACCCAATATGTAAAAATCTGTCACTCTCCTGTAGTACAAAAATAAACCAAAACCAAAGCCATCCCTGAAGACTCGGGAGCGGAAATGCAGAGGCTGGTTGAAGCTGCTTTACAGAAAGAGTGTGAAGTGTGACACTAACTGCCAGAAGGACAGGCCTCAAGGACTCTGCCCATGCTGCATTTAAAGTGTCAGCATCAGCTGACTCTCAAGACCACATGGACAAGTCATCCAAGTCAGTTGGGCAGGAGCCCATGCTCCATATTTCAGCAACAGTTTAATCTGCCCACTGTTAAGACCCAGCCCCAGCTCTTTCCTGCTCTCCCAACTGGTGACCAGGGATGTGGCTACACATACTTAGTCCAAGGCCTCTGCAGTGCCCTGCAGTGATGTAACAGTTGGTACGTGACCTCAGGCCTTTAAGAGCCTAAAACCATGAAGCCACAGGCTGGCACTGTGTACTGTAATGAGCCCTAGGCCTTCGGAATTCAGAAGCTGCGATAACTAGGTTAATGAATTATAAAGGCTGTCTTTAACATCATGATTGAACTACTATCACTGGACTGTAACTCTTGACTCTTTAAAACTGCCACAATGAGTTCCACAGATTGCATGAATCAAAGATATAGTACAGAAAGATAAAGCATGGTAAAAAAAGAGGGGGTTTGTCACTAGAAGGGGAAGTTGAATATTAACTGTCAGAAGTAAGTGCAACTCACCTAGTTTTACCAAAACTAGCCAGTCTTGTCTTGAGTAATTACAATTCTAAGCAGTTCCAAGATTGCCAAATAGAAACAAAGTCATATGACGCTGTACTTTAAAAAGCACAGACTTGGACAACCCCTGTCCAAGTTCTCTGATTTTAACATGCATCAATAAGTGAACTGAGCTTTGAACATCAAAGGGACAGACGCTCCACTAACACACAAGGTGGGACAGCTGGAGAGAGAGAACATACATTTTCTCTCTGTGGTTTAGCTCTGCTGTGAGAAATCAACCAATCTCTTTTAGGTCTCTCTACTTCCCTGCAAGCAGTCTGGTCTCCCACAAGGTACCTGAATACTAACTATGTCTACATCTATCCTACACAAAAGACAGTAACTGGCTGTCAGGGGAAGACCAGGCTAATGAAGTCTAGCAGGGTTTTTTTTTTTTGCTAGAAGAAAGGCTATTTTGGATTCATCTCAAAAAATGTCCTGACCTGGTTACTAGTTGCCAAAAGTTACACTCTCCATCCCCCACAAATTTACTGTGACTAACAACATTGTTTAAGAGTCTCAAGATAGTTATTCTGGGCTTACTGCCAACCATAATCAGGACTACACTTCTGAAACTCACACTTTACTATGAAAAATATACAATATGTTTTGTTTATGGATCTCTTCCTCATATTTGCTTCTAGAAATTATTTGCTCCAAATGACTACATTTTGGTCAATTATGGGAGCAAAAGCAAACTGAAAGTTAGTGCTGAGTAGCTGACGACAGGAACTCGTGACAAGTCAACGATTCTACACAAAATCACCCATATGCGTGCTCAGCTGGGCTGGGTAACACAGACCAGCGTATCCCCCTCAGAAATCACAGTTTAATTGGCCTAAGACTTCCAGAGGCCAAAGCTATGAAGAATTCTAGAAAGTCTAGAAAGTCAAGTTACACAAAACTGATGTTTTTTCATGTTAACCAAACACACGGAAGCACCCAGGTTTTGGGAGAAACAAAAGAAGAAGACAATAGTAAAGTTAAACAAAATTTCAGGTGCGCTTGCAGATGTGTCTCCTTACTTGGTCTACAGCTCAGAGTAACTGAAGACAGGAAAGGCAGCATGTCAGTGTAGCAGGAGAGCCACCATCACCTGATCTTATGTTGCTACTCAAGATAATGGTCAGCAACAAAACTGTCATGAGTTTGAGATTTTGTAACTCATTGACAGGAAAGACAAAATTACTTTGAAGATGGTTCCAAAGACAGCAGCTGCTTTCCACAGATTTGAAGATCCAGTCATTAGCTGCAGGTACAGAAGGGTCACCCTGAGGAAAATAATTCATGCACAACAAGCATGAAAATAACACAGAGTAATCTTAGGATGACTGTGATGCCTTTCCTTCTGTGACTGGGAATGGCACACACCTTAGCATCCCATCCAGCACCATAAGGCTAACCAAAAATCCTGCCTCACTACTCCAGACCTGCTCTTAAGGAATGTACCGAACTTCTGGCAGGCCAAGCTGGTCCCTTCTTTTCCACTGCCAACCAGGACAGCTACTATCTTGTGCCACACCTCCAACATTCATATAATGGAAAGACTCTTTATTTCTTCCTTGGGATGGGTAAAAAGATCAACCAGTCTCACAGTGATTTTCAAGAGGTGTGTTGCTAAAAAGCACACATGATGGAAGGCACCTTAGCTCAGCAGGATGACAGTTTTTATTCATTGGGAAAGGAAATGCAGAACAACCTTCCTGTTGATGTAGAAAACTATGGTTGATCCATAACAGGAAGCAATTTACAACTCCTATGGCACAGAACAGAAATCTTTTTCATGTACTGCAGACAAGGTACCCTGAGTTAGATCTTTTTCAGTAAAAGGAAAAAAAAACCCACAGAAAGAACACAAGATTCCTTTAGGCAAAAGTAAACTCAGTTGTTTAGAGTGCTAAAATGGTCCAATGAAGGCAAAGGCTTTAAACTCAAACACTACAGACATGGAGAGTGAAACCACGCAAATGGACAAAACCACACAAAGACAAATTCTTGATTCTTTCCCTGGTACTAAGGCAGATTGTTGCACTTGGAAATGGCACAATTCAACACTTAGAATTAAAGTAAACCACGGTAATAACAGTTGCAGAGATGTGGTTTGTAGGTTTGAAGCAATTCTACCTATTTTTCTGTTCAGGAAATGCTTCTGAGAGAAGCATTCAAGTTTCCTCCTCTGTCATCCAGATTGTTTATGAAGCTACTCAGGAGTGTAAACAGTAACTACAGCAGGTTAAGCTTGACTTGCTAGAGCCCCTCATAGTTTGCTGACCTATACCTTAGGCTGTCCTAAAGGAAAGGAGGTTCCCATCTCTGGCTGTCATTCTGTAGAAGCAAGTCACAATGCTTTTCTCACACACATATGCACACATTTCCCTGTTCTCATCTGATTAAAAAAAAGATTGTTTTGGTCATATCTGTAGCTGTGTGTATATAACCTCTAGTTTATTCTCTTACATATCATGATACTGGCCCAGGGTCTCAAAGATCTGTTGTCTTAAATAATATAGACATGCTCTTCATCACAGGTAAACCACCACCAGAAGAGCCATGAAGTGGTGGAAGTGACTAGAACACCCTCAAGTTCTCAAACTAATATAATGTGCAGTAATAGGACTGTGGAGAGGAAGACGACAGAAGTTCCCAGAATGGCAATATTTTAAACAAAGCAGCAATCCTTCTCTTCTTGGAGGGAACAAAAGACTCTACACCTTACTGGTTTAAAGATGTAGACAACTACCACTTAAACAGCTTGCTTTGAAAGTTGGTACAACAAAAGGTAATCTCTTCATCACTTTATATTTGCTGTCTCTTCTGCACAAACAATAGGCTCTCCTTTATAATTAATTATCTACATATATGGAAGTCTTCCTGGTAGTTTCTTTAAATACTGCATTAGAACTGTTTTATCTTTGGTATATTACCAAGTATCTCTCAAAAAATTCTTTCACCTACTTATTTCCACGCAAATCTACACACTACATGTAACAGTCAGTTTTTGGGAAGAGCAAGCAACTGATTCTCACTTGAAAGTAAAAAAGTAAAGATATAAATTTTATGATTTAAGGGCACCTTTTCTCAAGATGAACTTTATTTAAGCCTGCTATATTCCATATCACTACAAAAATCCAGGTTGTGTCAGCAAATGAGCACAAGACTCTAGCACTGTTTCTCCTGGGTTTGCAAGAGGGCAAAGCAGATAGATCAGAAAGAACACCCTGCTAATTAAACTGAGGCAGACAACTAAAGAAGAGAAGAGCTTGTCATATGTAATCTCGACGTCAAGAATGATCAGATTAAATATGCAAAATGTGAAGTAAAGGTGGGGAACAGCATTAAGCTCACATTCCAGTTCTGGAACAGGTTGCAGAAGTTCTGACAGTTTCTCTAATTATTCGCAGTAATGGACATTGGGGGCAAAAGGTAGGAGAATGAAATACATTTTTCTCTATTATAGGTGCTGAGCACCAAGGCTAAAATCATGCCTGTCTGAACACTGATCAGTTTCTGCAAAGGTTAATAGCAATTAAATGTGGCAAACTAGACTAAATGAGAAACAGGTCATGATACTACTGTACTTGCAAAGAGCACAATACTTTGCAGAATGGTATTTCTTGTTTAATATTTTTGGAGGTGTAAGAGTACTTGGAATAAGAAAGATAAGTCTATTCTTGTTTAAAGGAAGACACATGGTCCACTGTGTTACAGACGCCAATTTACTAAATCCCTGTTTTATACTACAACTTGCAAGTTAACTGCAGTAAAAAGAGAAGCTAACTAGTTTCCACAAAAACATACAAGGCCCTAAAACAGAAATCGGTGAGCACCTGTCACTTCCAGTTTAATCAGCTTTGGATAACAGTTAATTATCTCAAATAAATGTCTAAGGGAAGAAAAAAAAAATATTAAATGTTGATTTGCAAGGGACAGAACAAGAGATTAACACATTCCTATCAAGTGTCTTTCATTCAGCATTTTACTGAAAATACTGGTATCAGAATTCTTTCAATTTCTACCCGTTCTGTCAAAATTTCATTCCTGCATGCAAATCATAAAATGAATAGGACATGGCTACCACATGGGAGAGAAAAACCAGAGTGAGTTGAGACTACTTGGATTTTTCTACTTCAGTGTTTAAAAAAATTAAGAAGCTACTGCCCTAATACCAAAACAAGCTGTCAGTAACTCAAGAAACTGAGGGAAGAAATACATTGCCAACAACTGATGTGCAGAGTTTTCTCCTTCAAAGCAACAGAAAAATCAACTCCAGATTTACGTACCACTAAGTCAGGCTTATCAGACACTGAAAACCTACTCATTAGTAAACACGTCAAGGGAAAAAAGAGTAAAAAAGGTAACTTGCATTGCTGTCCTCAGGATCTTCTAAACCATCAGGTCGACTAAGATTGCGTGAAGGCTGACTACACACCACATCATCTTCTAGCTCCCAAAAGGAAGCTCTAACAGGTGGTCTTTGGATCTCATCAGGATTAAAAGCACCATCTGCTCCATCTGAAGAAAAATTAATTAGAGCATCTTTGTTCAGTAGACTTGGTATATGGAGATTACAGATGTGCTACATTACATTTTAAAACACAAGAATTTTAAAACTTTTTTTTTGTTTAGTTAACATGAACATTAGAAATCACCTTTTTCAAAAGGGGTTTCTTTAAAACTTTGTTTACTATACTGAGTCTCATCAGTAAAGCATAGACATTTTATTGATTCTCATTCACCAATAAAAGCTCTGTACGCCAGTATAAAGAAAGACTGTTCGTATTTAACCTGCACTAAACAAGCCACTGCTTTTCAAAGTCAGAGGAAATTATATTGGAGAGGTTGTGGAATTTAGTTTTACCTCTTCTTTCTTGAATTACATAAGGGTTTCCATATTGCAGTACTTGTAGTCTACTTGGCACTGCAGGAACTGGCCCGTTTTCCTCAGAATATGGGTTGCGGAAATGTAATGCCTGTTGTGAAATCTGTCCTTCCATCATCCTTCCAGTTGGATTTCCTGGTGTCCTGCCAAGTTCCTAAACAATGTAAAGTTTAAAATGTAATTAACCTATGGAGCCCTAGCAAAGTTTGACATTTTAATGAAATATTTAGATTTGTTTTTAACAATACACCTGCCAACCTTCCCACTGTGTTTTCACCTTGATCTAGTGCCACACACACCATCCGTACCAAAAATGGTCAATGAAGAAAATACAAAGAAGATATTTTAAGACTTTTTCTCCCCTCATTTTGTCATCACTTAATTTATATTACATAAACAGAATGGCCACCTTTTTTCAAGCAATCTCTGCATCCTTTTTACAGTGAAAAAAACACAGTTAAACAAGTAAAGACTGGGTGGATTAGCCACAACTAGAGATAATGTGCAGTGAGAAAAGGTTTTAAAAGTTACAATTCAAATAATTCTTTTCTCCTATCATACTATCCCCCTGTTCAAGAATGTACCATTTTAGTATGTGAAGTAAATGTATTCACATACTTGATATACCTCCCTAAGAATTCATGAGTGGCAGATATTTGAAGAGCTATGAAGCAAACTGCACTGGATCCTTTCTGATACGTAACAGCAGAATGTTGACCTCCATGAAGTGTGACTTAACATTAGCTAAACTGAGCTCAAGGCTGTCACCTTTCAGTAGGAAATGAAGAATATTACAACAAACTTTTGCTCCACATCCTTCAGATGCACACATACAGGGAAAGAAAGCAGCAGAGAGAATTTAGAAGTAGTCTTGTGTTCTCTACAATGTAACTTCCTTAGAGTTACCCTTACTTGCACACACAGTCATGTATCCACGCTAAGCACTGCACATTATATGCAGATGCCTCATAAATGTCTAGAACTAGAAGAGAATTACTTTGTCCAAATGAAGAGATCCTATAAAACACATTCACCTAAAACTATACCTACAGAAGCAAACGTCTATCACTCTTCCTTCTTCTCAGTTCCTTTAAAAAGTGATATTTTAAATATATGATGAAATACATTAAATTGGCTGAAACAATTTTGTCCTTGTTTGTGATTTTGTTTGGTGATCACGTTCCACTTGTAATTAGGGGTTTTTTTAGTTGTTATTATTATGTCAAAATATTTCTATTGCCATTATACCAAGCAGAGCCTAAAACTTCCTTGTCCTAGTCAGTGCTAACACAGCTCCAATATTTGTGAACAGCAAAAGAAAAATTAATGCTTGGGTTTTTTCAATTAGTTTATATTTTTTATATTATGGAGGGGTTACTAAGTTTATATTTTATAAACTATTACATTAGTTTATAGTTTCCAATTAATATACAGTATTATCTACAATGTTGAGAAGTGGTTTGTGGCTTGTAATGACTGAAGGTACATGAACAGTTTGGAGCTGCACTGTAAAGCAGAATTAACATTCCAGCTGGTACCACTTTGCTCTAACATTCAAAAAAGCCAGGCTGTACTCTATAAAAAAATACAACTCAAATGTTAATCAAAGGGAGATGGGGGAAAAGAGAACAATAAAGTAATGAGACGGGTCAACATGTTAAGCAGTGGTTTCTACATCAACAGCATGAAGTTGTCAGCTTCTTAGTGGGCACAAGGGAAAGGCTAGTTTGCAGGAGCACCCTGAAGAAAGTATTGTTACTCGATGAGTACATCTCTAAACCACAACAAAATAGCTTGGAAAAGCACCCACAAAAGTATGCACATTTGAAAACATAACAAAAAAATTATGAAGCATGGTATAACAGACCAATTCGTGATATCTGAATAAGGAAGGAAAGATGGCAGAGAACAGGAATGTCCTGGAAAGGATCTTGAAAGCACCTCAAGTAACTCCTGATAAATACAGTGGGGACTGACACAAAATAGTAAGCTAGGAAAATATTGTGTACCCTACAAACCTTTCTGAATGAAAACAAGTGAGAGAAGGTTTCTCCTGACAAGTCCAGAACAAGCTACAACAGAGGTGATAATGCTTTCAAAATTCCAGGCAAGACTTTTACCTTGATGGACAGTTGGAGGAAACCACATGACAGATATTTTATGTCACCACTATACAGGGAAACACTGGGATAGCCAAAATTTTAAAATGCATCAGATCAAAGACAATTTGCCCCATCATTCTGTACAATAACCTAGGTATAGTGGTCACACCAACAGGAACCATGCAAGGGTCCCTGCATACATATGTGAACTGTTAGACAGATTGATCAGTTCTCTATTTTTGGTAAAATTCTGACAGTTGATTCTAGGAAGTAAAACTATTACTCAACATTCTTATTTTCCATTTATATTAACAAACAGAAATGTGTCTGATTTTTCCCAAAGGCAATCTAAAGTTACTTATTTCAAGTAGTATTTATACTACAAACACCATATGGAACAAAAGTGCACTTGTCTAATGAGTTTAAACCCATGAGAAGTTGTAGTTTCATACACAAATTTCAAAGTCACTACTCTTCCTGTGAAAAATAATTTGCCCTTTAAGAATTTAATGAGCAAATTTCTAATTAATCCTTTTTCCTCCTCCTTTATATCCTCACCTATTTATATACGTCTATCTCTACTTTAGCAAAGGTCTGTATGTAGGTTATTTCCAAAATAGTTGAATTTATGGAGAGACTTAAATAGCCTACTCTATTTAATTCTGTTCTTTAAACACATGCATCAGAAAGGCAAGTAATTCCAACAGAAAAACTCAAATAGAACTCTTCATAACATTAATATACCTAAAATTCTAGATTCTTGCATATAACCCATAAAGATAATAATTCTTACGAACTACTAGAGGGGTTTTATAAACGCTTAAAACTCAACAGAAACATACATGTTAAAGGACAGTCATTAAAGTGACTTAAATATGGTTAGTACATCAGATGTAATTTATCCAAAGAAAATTTCATTTCCATTTAATCAAATGGGTTAATGGAGACCATGTATGCCAAAAATATCCACAGGAATGTGCCACTTACAATTCAGAACCAAGCAAAATTATTGATTTAAGTACATGACAAGAAAAATGTCTGTTATTAAAAGGCACAACTTCATACATTTTTCTTAAAACCAGGTAACTTTCAGCCAAAACTCTAGAACACAAAATTGCAATAATTAAGAAGCAGTGCTCTACTACTCTGAAAACAGACCACCCTGCAAATAAAAAACCAAACCAAAAATCATACAGCTACTGTTATAAATTTACTATGAAGTTTCAGGTAAAAGACTCCGACAGCAACGTCACAAAGTCATTTTCAAACAGGAAAAAGGTGGTATCTACAAAACAGTGAGGCAGCTTACAGAAAGTTATCTTTTTTGGAGCACCAGTCAGAAACACAGTAGTGTTTCTTTTCTTTCAGAAAACCTTCCAATAGAGGACAACACAATTTTGCCTAAGGCTCTCAAGGAAATCGTCCCCTGTCGATATGATATAAAACTATGCCAGCGTTACTTCTGATTTATAGACTAAATTACACATATGATAGAAATGGTTTAGAGTTAAATGGCTAGGATTACATCTTAAAGTTTTAGCGAGCATGTAGAATCTAAATAATTGATCTTTACTCGATACAAAGCACGAAAAAGTAATTTATTAGTGAAATTAAGGTCTTCCTTTTTAAAATCAATTTATTCTGCAATATGAAAGTAGTTTGTGAGACAGTGGCATTAATACTTTAACTTTAGCATCACAGGAGATTAAAACAGAATGTAGATCAAAATGACTGTAAAAAGGTGCTGTAAAATAGCTTTAGCCAGAGGTTGGATATCTAGTGTAAAGAATGATTTCCAAAAAAATAAATAAATCAAAGGCTGTAAAGTATGTAAATAAAATAGAAACCAAGTAATTTTATAGGTTTGAAGAGACAGCAAATGAACATTTTTAGCATGCTATGTTTGGTGACATTTAAAAACAAACACTGATAATGGAGTATAAATTGAAAAGCTGTTTACCATACTGTGTTTAACCTTTTAAACCATGGTTCCAGCCTAGTAAAGCACTTTGATTCTCCTCCGTAATGTAAATATAGAAATTTGGTAGACAAGGTTCCGAGCTTTTATAAGTTCCATACATTATTATTACAGTTATGCTCCTTGTTATGTGTGGTGTTTAAAATTAGTCCCTCCAGCTAAACTGCATTCATCAAAACTCAGCTTTTAATTTGCTTTCTTTTAAATTAAAAAAAATATTAAATCTATTAAAAATTACTTCTTTGTTTAAAAACAATTGTACAAAACACTTCACCAGCTTAATCTGAAATTAGTTTAATTTTAATTTATCAGCACACAAACACTTGGTTTTACTAAGTATCTCTTTAGACTGGATTTTTAAAGTAATTTGAACAATTCTCACTTTTTCCCCAATACATGCATTAATACCTGAATGTAATAAAAACATTTTATTTCCCTTTTCAGTAGAACATAGACTTGATTAATTACCATTACCTTAGAGGCACTTCCAACATGACAACATTAGCATTGATATTTCGTAATGTCTGGTTTAACAGTAATGTTAATGAATTTGATTAGACACTCAACATTGAAAGTATCAGTCAATTTTCTATCATATATTTAAAAACCAGAACACTGTTTGTGCGTATTTCTTTTCTGATAAAGATTTTTTTTCTAGTTGTAACATACCAAAGTCACTGCTGTCATGTACCAATTTGCTCTTATTATTACCAGATATCAAAAGGACCTGGAGATCATGCTGCTGAAATGTCTAAATTTCTAGTTACAGCACAACACTGGATAAGCACAAAACGTGTCCTAACCAGTGATGGTAGAAATAAACTGCCAAGCTAGGTATGTACCACTCATGTCTTACGCCAGATTTCCAAAGGAAATAAAGTTTACTAATCATGCTGTCAGTCAGTAACTCCTGAAAGCATCAGGGAGAAAGTCTGTCTCAAAGAAATTAAACACCAGCAAGTTCTGTTAACTGATGCTCCCTCAGAGGACAGGAAAGCTGCAGCATGAGCTCAATAATGGTATCAGCCTCTAGACATAATAGGGCTCAGCCTCTTTCACTAAGAAATAAGACGAGTAAAGCTGGAAGGAGGCTGGAAATCCACTGAATACTTGTAAAAAAACCGTGATGCTGCTGAGATGAGAAAGAAACATAGAATAAAAACTGCTAGGAATACCTATGTTCTGTGAATTGTATAGCTAGCTTCAATCTCAGATTATTAATTTACACACAGCAATCCCTATCTGCAAATAGAAATAATTCTTTTATTATATGGATGGAATATCATTCTAGACCGGAACAAAGAAATAATTCTTGACAGAGTAACATTTTTGTTACATTACATATAGAAAATATTCAAGAACACCATTACAGAACAATAAATGACAGTATTTTCAAAGACTGAGTCAATTTTGGCAAGTTTGTATACTACAACGTGCATTTTTAAGAGATATATTGATATTAACAGAACTTGTAGTTTAAAATGGTAATTCATCTTGGTAAAATATCCAAATATGGAAAAGTATGTCTAAACAGCAAACAAATTCTTCCTTAAAAATAAATTGCAGTTCCTCAAGGCAAAGTACCTCACAAGAATTAATTTACCAACTGTAACAGAAATCCTAACAATACCTTCTCACTTGTAACAAGGTCCAACTGTGATGCCAGTTCCTTTATTCTTCTCTCCTTCTCTGCGAGCTGAACCTATATGAGAAGTTTAAATTTCCTGTATTAGCGAAGAGAAATTATTTCCCTGCATGTTACATTGTGAAAATGCAAAGTTCAGTGATGAAGTTCATCTTTCAGACAGAAATAATTTCATCTACTATAGTTAAATGCAATATCTAATACTACTACAAGTCCAACAATTCTCCCTAAGTTGATCTGCTGGGTAACAACAGTACACTAGCAGCCTTTTCTTCTCAGTTTCTAGGAAACAGTTGTGAAACAATAAAACATTAGGTTAAAAACAAGGAGTAGTATCAGTGATACTAATGTCAGAAGAGACACCGTTGTCCAGAAACACTTGGCTTGCAAATCTCATATCATTACTTCTGAAGGAATCCTTTGGCATTTCAGTGATTTCATTCACTTCTCACAGCTCTTATGTCTCCTCCCACGGACAGAACTGACAGAATCAAAACCTCCTCCTACCTCAGACACTAAATTTGACAAACACCTGCCTTGTGTCTCTGTTGTTTGATCTGGGATGAGATACAATTGTACATTACATAATTCTTCCAAGCTTGCTTCTTGATTATTTAAATAATCTTTCTCTACAATGAATTATTTTCTTTGGATTACAGTTACTTTGGAGACTGTATCTCCACTTTTTTTCTAGTGTACAAGCTTAATGCTCTGGACAGTTACATAACAATTTTTTTCAATTCTGAAATTCCCTCTCTGAATTCAGGTCAACAAAGAAAAAACTATCAATTGGGAAAAAAAAAATCTCATTTTCGCTCCATCACCTGCACCCTCCTGAGTAAGTTATGAATTGTAGGAAAAATCCTTCCATTTTGGAACCAATTATTTATTACTTCTGCTATTCAGAATTCAAACCAAACATATTTTAAATTAAATTCTGCATGGCAACTGATGACTGCTAATAAGTAAAAATAAATAAATTGGAAAGAATCATGCATTTTTATAAAATTAAAGTGAGAGCTTTGAAAAGCATCGAAAAAAAAGACAGCAATTCAGTTTTTTGCATAGAAAAAGCAATTTATAAGAGAAGGGGGTTCCTGCTAGAACTGGTAGAGTCAGAGTTCCATTTTATCCCTGCTCATCACAACAGGAAAAAATGGGCAACAGAAAGTATTCTATCCTGTCAACTACACCATCACCATTACACCAAGAACATGCACAAAAGCTGGTCTCATGGAAGTGTGTTGTTTCTTATCTTGTTCTTGTTGACCTAAAAAGCCACTTCAACATATGTACTACTATCATCTAACTTCAAAGATTAAGGCCCCTTGTAAGCCAAAGCCGTCCATTTTGTTCAGCTTTCTGGTGCATGTGTTACATCACTCTATTGTTACAGCTGAGATCTTCTAAACGAATGTAGTGTTCTTATGATGAGTTTAAAAAAAACAATCTATTGTTCATCTTGTATCTCTATAGTTAATACAGATAAAATGCATTAGACATTACTACACTAGTAACGCAGCATGCAATATGAATGAAGACTTATGAATATTCCTGTATTATAGCAAGCAACAGGAAATTAGCTCCTTTTTTCCCCTGTAAAACAAGACTAACGTCATTCAGAAGTTTGTGTAAATCCACAAATTGAAAGACTGATAGACATTTGGTAACATACTCAGCAGATCTGGCTTATTTTAAAAGAAGTATTACAAGAGTACGTTGCTTCCACAAATGCAAAACGGAATCTCTGTTTACAGCAAAAATATATTTAATGTGGTTTTTTCCCCCCTTTAAAATTCTTTATTACTTGAACTATTAGAAATGAGCAACTATGTTACGAACAGGATATCATTCATTGTCATAAACAAATTCTGTAACTTACTTTATACTGATCCTCCATTGCTGCTAGCTGTAATTTTATACTCTCATTGATTTTCACTTGTTCTTTCCATTTCAGCTCCAGTTTAGCAAGCTCATCAGCATAAACACTGCACTTCAACTTCTCATCCTAAAGAGGTTTACATCATGGCATAAAGTATTTAGAGTTTTAAGAGATTTCCCCTCCCGCCTCCAACAACAGCACTGTGCAATGCCACTCTGTGACTCCATGCTTTTAGCATGGAATCACTTACAAATGGCTTCCCCAAGAAATCAAGCCTGACTTGAGACTTTGCAGAGGACAGGACCACTGAACACTTCATAAATGATGTTCAACGTGATTTTTTTTTTTCTTCCTTGAATTTTCAACAAACTGATGTTTCTGTTTAGCTGCACAGTTTCAAGTTTCTTTGTATCCTAACACTACACCCTGATCACAATTATCCTTTCAAGTACCTGAGCTCAATACAAAACCTTTCCCCATACAGCTTTTACCACCTAAATGTCTTTCATCCAGAAGGTCAAAGGTAAAGCTTTCCTCAAGCACCACAATAGAAAAATAGCCATCAGAAGCCAACACAAGATCTCCACAGACAGGATAATGAGCAAAATTACAGCACAGCTGTTACATCGTGGAGAGCACATTCAAATAGAATAATCTCACTGGGGTAAATAAGAAACAAGATAAACAGGGTCGAGTCAACATTTAGAAAGCATTTCTTAAATAATCCTACAATGGTCAACTTTTCACCATCATTATACATACATCCAAACTTATGAAATGAAAATCAAGTGAGGAGTAACAGGTATTAATATTTTAAGGGCACTACTATTGTGGCTACAGCACTACTGGTGCCAACTTTGGTCCAGAGAACTATATAAATGCCTTTAAGTATGACTGAGCCCAAGCTAACAGGCAGCACCTACTCGGATGCCAAAACACTGTAAAAGCTCAAGACAGTCAGGTTTGGAGGAGTTATTACACTTGAACAGTATATCAGATAAACACTGCTATACTTGTTCCAAACATCAGCTGGCATATGGCAACATGCTGTATTTGATTTATAAAAGCAATTACACTGAAAATATAATGAAAAAAAACAAAAGCATTCAAAACCTTAACCATAAAAATAGTAGTAGTTTTGTTAATTTGTTTTACTGCATCTGGGTTTTCTTGAGGCCTCTTTGTCTGGACTCTCTAACACTACAGGTAATCAAGAGTTTTATAATATTAAGATTTCTACCATAATCACAGTGTATCATACAAACAAGCAAGGCAACTTAGCTGGGCAGGGCTTTGTGGTTTTAAGACTTAGCACCTATAGCTACTTTCTGTTCAGCTTTCCAAAGCAGACATTTACTTACTGCCAACATTTGCTTGCATTTCTTATACTTCTCTGTTTTCTCAGCAATTTCTTTATTCATTTCACGTACTTGCTCCTTTACCATGAATTCCGAAACTATGTCAGATGAAATGGGGCTAACTGTGAACATTGAAGAAAAAACAAGAATACTGACTTTTTGTTCTGTAAATTAAGTTTGTATAAGAGAGATGACAGGTAAAATTTGACAGTGCATCAAGAACAGTGTGTTCCATGTTATCAAAGCAAATAGCTAATCAGAGACAACTAGTATCATGAGGCTAGCGACAGATAAGATTAGCAGTCATAATGGTATGTACTAGCTCCCAAGAAAGTAAACACCAGAATATATACACTATGATATCATGCCAGATATTCTACTCTGTTGTAAAGACATGAAGTGCCTCAGCAGTCTACTTCACCACAATGTAACTGAGCTTGCTGGTATGTAATTTGTTTTAGGAAACACTTGTAATTTACTTCAAAAAGAAACTGACAGAAATCACAACCCATAGTCTTTATAAAATCCATACATTCTTTCAGTCTAAAGTAACAGAAAATTGGACAGCATCTACTGGCATTTGTCAGTATAAACTGACTAATGGAACCAAACGGTTTTGAAGGGACCTTTCAAAGCCTCATCCAACCTGGCCTTGAATACTTCCAGGGATAGGGCAGCCACAACTTCTTTGGGCAGTCTATGCTAATGCCTCACCACCCTCACAGTAAAGAACTTCTTCCTTAGTTTTAACCTATTGTATGTTTATGTTTTAGAAGATTAATTCTGTTAAGAACTTCATAGTTCATAAAAATTATAACCTAGTTAAATATTTTATAAAAAATCACTACTGCCTATAAATCATGAGACTAGTCCATATACTTGATCTAGCCATCACATAACCAGAACTGTCCAGTAGATCCAATTTTACCGCAAAATGCTACAGTGGATACTCATTATAACGTGTCTGCAAAATTACCATGGTATTGTACACAAGTGGCAAATTTGGGGAGGATTTTTGGTTTTTAAATGAATGGTTGGTTGATAAGTTTGGCAAAATTGGCTCTCTATAAACTACTGAGTAGAAATTCAAGAGTTCAGTCCTATTGATGCTAAGAAATACCAACTCAACTGTTTAAGAAAGACGTGAAGTTATTTATAAATGTTACCACTCAAAAAAATGACACAAAATTTATACATTAATTTTCACATTTCTAAGCAATACTTTAAAACAGAACAAGTCCACTCACTTTACACTAAAAATACTATTATTAGGGACTACTTCACATAGACAACACTTTCAGGTTGATACAAATAGACAAAGCTTAAGCTGTTGATACCTGGAGATGCAGGCAACTTTTTGTCTGTAAGGATGGCAGTAGCTGTCTCAATGTTAGGTGCATCTGTCAGTTTCTGTTGATGCCCTGCAATTTTCTTTGTGAAAAGAAATTTTCGTTTGGTATTTAATGAAATGAAAGACAATACACAAGTAATACGTATCTTGCAGTATGATTTTCAAATCGGAATAGAGGGAATTGCTCAAACAGTAGGTAATAACAAACATGCAAATAAATATATTTAATTCTACTAACACTGAAGTTGCCCCAGATTGATTTTTATAATCCTGTAAGATTCTTTTTTCGTAGAAACAAAAATTTCTAAGTAAATTATAAGCAAACTCTCCATTTCTACAGAACCAGTTACACTTAAATCCACCAACTTAAATCCAACATTCCATTAGAAAATGGTATTACTAACAAGTGCTGGACTTCTGGTGTCAAAAGTAGGGAAATCTGGTGTCTGTTAATCAGATGTACACCATAGACAAAGATGTGGAAGGAAACACCACAGGCATTCTGATACGACACTTTATTCACCTTTGACCTTCTGGATGAGAAGACAACTTTTTAAAGTAAACTTGTGGATAAAAGCTGTGTAGCTACTCCATTTGTTCTGTGGACACAGAAATACTTAAGTCTCCGTTCCTTAAGAATTCACATTTGTACATCTTGACGTTGCTCTATACTCTGTTTGAGCTCTTTTCCAACTCAGTCACTCATTTCCACAAAATTCTGAAGAACTTTGCTTCAGTTACTGGGTGGTATAAGACAGATCATTGCAAAAGCCTCATTTATTTACGGAAGAAAGCTTAGAAGAACGGTAAGAATACAAAATACATATGGAACACAACTATATACTGTGTTGTGGAAACTTTCTCCCCAGTCTGAAATCTCTCTCCATGTTCTCCATTTCCCCCACTTCTCAGTTTGGGTTGTTGGTTAGTTTTGTTTGGTTGTGTGTGGTTTTGGGAGTTTCTGAGAGGGTTTTTTTGAGGGGGCGGTGGTGGTATTGAACAGAGGTAGTAATTATGGATTTTTTTCCTGCATCAATTTCTTTCTTTAACAATGTCCTCCTCATAGCTTCACCAATTACTATAAATCCTAAGCTTTGTTTGGACAACTGTCTAAAGAGAACCACAGAAGTAATTTAGCGTTATGGAAGAAAATGGTAGATTAGCAAGCCATTCCCTACTGCATGTTTTCATCCTTTTTAAAAGCACTGTTTTTTTACAGAAGACTAAATAGTTGCTGAAAAGTTACACGACCCAAGTCCAACTTCTCCCATTCTACTTACTGCCTGTTCTGTAAACTTGTTCACTTGTTTTTGAAGTTTTTGACATTCTTTGAACTTTTCCTTGTAATGGTCAGCAGCCATTTGCAGACGTAGCTTGAGATCTTCAACCTCTCTACGCAGCTCCTGCTCCACTGTGTTTGAAATTTCCTTAAAAAAAAAAATTAGAAACTGTTCTCTCTTGCTCAAACACCACTTTTTCTTCCAAAAAGCCTTTTCTTTCAATTAAAGAAAGCTTAATGCTCTATATAAGTACAGAATAATTTTCTGTTTTCTTTTTGAAAAGGAAAGAAATAGAGAAGTACAGCAGAGAGAGAGGCAGTACCTGTGCTGACCTTCATTCCAATAGGAATAGGCACTGGCATGATACCAGAGATAGGGGAAGAGGATTCTTACTCTTTGGGCTCATTAATATATATCAAAAGTCTTAAAGCACACCAAAAGTCTCAACACCTTCCAGAAGGTGTTCTGGCTATCTTATAGACCAGTATAGCCACACGGTGAAAATGGACAGACCACAGCTGTATTCTATCACACTCAACTATGTTTCTACTGGAAGTGGTTTAGTTGAGCTGTAACACATACATAAGAACTGAGAAAATGGGTATGTGCCGTATTTGTATATTTATTGCTCACTTGAGTCATTCAAATGGTCTGCTACCTCTTTCAGGATGCACTTCAAAAATATTTTATAAAACTGAAACTCTCAAAAAAACCACCCTTGTATTTTTGGATATTTTAAATATAATCCTTCATTTGAGGGTTGCACTACCCACTTTGTATTTATTGCACTACTTTAATTACTGTTCAGCTCAATATATTTTTCCAAAATACTACATCATTATAGCAATCCTAATAGTAAATTAATCCAATAGTTATACCAGCTCATTAGATTTTTAGCCAAGATTAAGAAAGTCAAGACAGGTTCCATTACATTAATATTTTGATACTTATAACTACTAAAGCAAATTAACTTTGACCACAAATATTGAAAGGATTCATCAGAATCAAGAAAGAATCCATCAATGAAGAAAGAACATGATAAAAAAAAATCATACCCATCAGTACTCTTATCTAAATAAATCCCTAATGTTACTGTGGCTCACAAAATAATTAAGACAGAGAGAGGATTCTAAATAATACAGATAAACACTGTGTTATTCTGTGAAAATAACATTGGGGTGGACAGGAGTTGCTGTAGATTGTAGTAGAACCCTTCTTTTTTACCAGCCTTTCAAATCAGCTAACACGCACTTGACGTAAGGTAGTATCGAGAACACCAAAAGAGAATTTGATAATCATTTATACTAATCATTCAGGAACACATTTTATTCCCCAACTCTAGCAAAGCCAGCATTTTATAAATACTGATCAACTTCAGTTCCAAATACTGACAATTTACCTGTTCGTTTTTCAAAGCTGTGACTTTTTTAAGCTCAGCTAAAGCATCAGCAAGCTGCTGTTTCCATTTTTCATTTTCCAGACGTGCACTGTGAAGATCTGCCATTGTCTTATCTTGCAGATTTACTGCATCGCTCAGCTCTTTTGACATTAGGACAGTTTCTTGTTTGCTAACTTGAATCTGATCTTCAGCTTTTCGAAGCTTTTCTTTTAGAATACTTGCATCCTCCTAGGAAAAAAAAGAGAGAGAAGAGAATTCATCATTTTTTAATTCAAAGTTCAAATAAAGGTTGGTATAGGGATGAGAAACATTTGAAAAGCCAGTAAATCAAGAAGTTTGTACACAAGTACTATTTTCCTTATTTGCCTTCTCTGCTAACTATGGCGTGCAAATCTATTTCCCTATGACGTAAAGGTAAGTTTAAATATTATTATTTTATCTATATTGCATTTTTGTTGCATTTTCAGCTTTAAAGCATCTGGAAAACAAAGAATTCTTTGGCGTAACATCTTTATTCTTACCAGCACAAAACTCACAGGCACAAACAGCCATCCAGTTTCAAAACCAAAGCTCATCCCACAGTAGGACACTGCCAGTAACAATGAAGTCAGAGGTCTTACAATGCTTACGCTTGGTTGACATTAAGAGACTGTAAAGCAACTTTGGGATGTTTTTTTTTAATCTCACGGCTCTGTTTCCTAAGATCTTGCACAACAAGTTTTTCAGAAGGAACTGAAAACAAAATGTAATGAAGAGTAAGCATGCAGCACTAAGACCCCAGCACTGCTCCATATGGCAGCCCAAGGGCCAAGTGACCAAGCAGCAATATTGGCCTCTCATTTCTCAGAGAAGCCCAGGATCACCAAAGAAAAAAAAAAAATCAAAGCTACTAAGAACTACTTGCAGCCTCAGTGCTTCCTGAAGTCATAATCATCTCATATTCTTGAGTCTAGACATAAATTCAGGTCTTGAGTCCCTTATTTCCTTATTTTTGAGTAATCACTTAGCATAGCAAGTCCAGAGGAATGTTAGCATGTTTTGTAAACATTTATGAGAATGAACTACGAAATGCCCTAAAGTCCTGTCCCTTAGCTATTTTTACAGCACATGATGCATCAGTTACATATTTCTGTAAATAGCTGCAGTTTCACAGTATAAGACAAAAATGTTAATGATCCCACAAAAAATATCACAAGCACTTCAAGATTAATCCATGATGCATTTGGTTGCTTTAGTACTGGCACACACACAGAGCCACATAGACAGCCCCTAGTTTCACTTCAAAGTAAAATACAGCAGTAGTTAAACACATTCAGAAACAAAACTTCACTCAAAAGATAAAACCAAGATAAGCTGTAACAAAGCAAGACAGCATGTCCTTTCTGTCCTCTTTCTATTTCCATTCTCCACAGCACTACTTTTCTACTTTATTTTCACGTTTATAACTCATATCACTTCTACACAATTTCTGTTCTTCAAAATCTAGATTGCTTTCTCAGTGGGAAGACTGGAAAGATGCAGAAAATAGAGTCACCTGCATAATCTGCACTGACCTCAAAATCTGTGTCTGAATTAAACCCCTGGTTTGAACCAAGAGTACATTTGAGAAGTAAAATTCCCAGTCAGTTCCACTATTACCTATTACTGTAGACCACAGGATAGTCTCAGGGCACAGAAACTGCATTCCTTTCAGATGGAACATGGAGATGTTCCTCAGGAACAAACAGCTAATGGGTATTCTTTTGTGGTGGGTTGGCCCTGGCTGGATGCCAGGTGCCCACCAAAGCTGCTCTACCACTCCCTTCCTCAGATGGACAAGAGAGAGAAAAATATAACAAAAGAGTGTCGTGGTTTAGGCCCATCAGGGAACAAAGACCACGATTAGCCTCAAGTACCGAAGAGGCTGAGAATTGCTCGAGGGCAGGGAGGGCTTAATTGCCGCTTAAGGTCCAGGACAAAACAGACCAGGCCACTCGGTTTGGGGAAGAAAACAGAAAATAATTTAATGCAACATCAACTAAAACATACCCCCCCAAAAAAAACCCAAAACATAACCAAAACGAAACAACACAGAGTAATACATCAATGGAAAGTCCAACCAGCCTTTTTAAGAACACCTTCCCACCACCCCTCCCCTCTTCCCGGGCTCAGAGCCCTGATCCCGAGGTTTTTACCTTGCCCCCCCCTGAACGGTTCGGGGGGGCAGGCAGTGGAGGTCTCAGTCAGTCTGCTCCCAATAGCTTCTGCCGTCTGTCCCTCCTCAGGACGGGTGAACTCCACACCAGTCCTCCCTGCAAGTCCGTGGGGTAACTCACATACACAGCAGCCCTGCACGGGCTGCTCTGACGTGCACCCATTCCAAAGGCTGCAGCTCCTCTCTGCCTCTCGTGTGGGGCTGCTCTGCGACGTGCAGGCTCTCCAACACGGCCTGGGCCATGGCCGTCTCCCCACACAGTCCCTCGCCCGTCCGGGCTCACTCACATGGAGCTGCTGATGGCTCTCAGTCCTGCCACGGATCTCCACAGGTTTCAGGGGCACGGCTTGCAGAAGGGTCTCCGGTCTACTGCTCCTCCTTCCTTCCTCCTCTGGCTGAAGGGTCCGCATGGTCGCCTCCATCTTGTATCCCTCTTACACCTCCTGCCTCGCATTTCAAACTCCCGTCCCCTAAATAGTGATGGCAGAGGCGCCAGATTGGCCCAGCCGGGCCGGAGGTGGGTGTGAACCCAGGAGCCGGGGGAGAGTCCGCAAACTCTTTACCGGGTCTTCACTGCAACCCGCTCCCCCTGTTACTAAGCCAAAAGCTGCTCCTTGCTAAACCAGAACAAAGAGTCATGGGTCAAGCTAAGAGACCACTCAGCATTTACCATCACTGGCAAAACGGACTCAACTTGGGGTAAAATAATTAATTTACTACCAATCAAATGAGAGTAGAGTAATGAGAAATAAAAGCAAAGACTAAATATACCTTCCCTCACCCCTCCTTTCCTGGGCTTAACTTTACTCCTGAGAATTCTCTACCTCCTTCCTGCTAGCAGCACAGGGGGACAGAGAATGGGAGTTCAGCACACACTGTCTCTGCTGCTCCTTCCTCCTAGGGGAAGGACTCCTCACACTCTTCCCCTGCTGCAGTGCGGGTTTCCTCCCACGAGACAGTCCTTCAGTAACTTCTCCAATACAAATCCTTCCAACAGGCTACAGTTCTTCAAAAACTGCTCCAGCACGGGTTCCCACGGGGTCACAAGTCCTGACAGAAAACTTGCTCCAGCATTGGCTCTCATCTCTCCACAGGTTCCCAGGTCCTGCCAGAAGCCTGCTCCAGGATGAGCTTCCCACAGGGTCACAGCCTCCTTCAGACATCAACCTGCTCCAGCATAGGGTCATCTCTGGGCTATGGATGGATCTCTGCTGCACCACGGCCTCCATGGCTGCAGGGGCAGACTCTCACCATGCACTGCAGGGGAATCTCTGCTCTGGTGTCAGGAGCATCTGCTCCCCTTCTTCTTCACTGATGTGGGTGTCTGCAGAGGTATTGCTCTCACATATTTTCATTCCTCTCTCTGGCTGAAGTTGCTTGGAGCCAGCTGGCATTGTTTCTATCAACGAAAGGGGAAGCATCCAACAGCTTCTCACAGAAGCCGCCCCTGTAGTCCCTTCATTACCAAAACCCTACCACGCAAATCCAATACATTTATCCAAAAAAAACACTAGTCTGAAATAACCCCATTGACAGCACAGATACGTTCTTGAGCAATTTCACTCTTACTACACCACAGTGCTTGTTAACCAAAACACAAGCACGTGGTGTTATACTAAGCGCCTCTTCCTTATAAGTCCTACTAGTACTCTTATTGCTGAGTTCTTAGTCAATTTAGTCCATTTCTATGGTATTTTGTCCTCTATCCATTTTTATATATCAATGTATCTTGACAGTACATTCACCTAACAAGTCCTTCCAATGTCTCCTCTTTTCTCTATCATCCTCTGCAGTCACAACACAGCTACGTTATTAACTTTCCTCTTTTCCTCAAACTCCTCCCTTTTTCAAGAAGTTAAAAGCAACTTGGAGGATTGCAACACTTTTACTGAACTCACAAATTACTTTTTCACACATAGTTCATCTCACCGTTCATCACATGCTCAGAATGTGCTAAACTAAAACCAAGTTCACTTTTTTGCTCATTTTCTCCATCTACCAAGACCACCAAAATCTTCTTGCCTCTCAGCAAAATAAACGGTATCTTCGACTTCTTCCCTTCTCTTGTCAAACACATACATCCTGAGATATGTTTGTTTTAAACCAGGCCAATGATATTAGTAATGCTTACCTTGTTTGATGAGGAGAGCAAAAAAGCTTTCTTTGTATTTTCTTTTTCAGCTATTAATAGCTGTAATCTGCCAACCTCCTCTTTATAATACGATATCAAGTTTTCTTTGTTTGCATCCAAATTCTTAAACGTCTGGATTTCTTTTACTAGTTTGGTGTTTTCTATTTCTGTATTCTTCAAGTGTATCTGTAATGACGCTAAAAAATGTCAAACTCTTCTTCCACGTTATGCAAACTATCGTTCACCGGCTCGTTTAAGTGTTCACCAAATTCTAACTCATCTCTGAGACAGACTAGGATGGGTAAGAGAAAAACTAAACATTTGATAGTATCACTTCTGTCCCACATAAATTTTCTGGCTAGAACTCTTTCAGTTTGATCACCTGACAACAGCTCTACTCTACAGATAAAAAAAAAATAAGGCTCCAATTTCTGTCCACATCAAACTAAGCTATTCAGAATTCACTCTCTTGTCACAAAGGCTGGACAATTAAGGATAACGACTTGAAGAATACTAAAAATAAACTCCTAGCAGTACCTACTTGCAATCATCTAAGCAAACAGGGCTACATCAGCAATATTCTTTTCCAAAGACAGCGAACTACTCAAAGAATTCTAGTGTTGTTTTTAAGATGGCATCAAGTCTCTCACATTATCCTTAATAAAGGGCAACTGTTGCACTCAAGCATTGTCCAGTCTATCACTAGAAGATTTGTGGTGCTTATTTACAAAGGGATTCCATGCTTGTGAAAGACATTTTCAAATGTTATGACTTCTGGTGTATATCTAATACCATCTGCCACATAATGACATTTTCCTATGAACAGAAGTAATATTCTAAATACACTTATCTGTTTCACAGAATACATGGATTTCATTATTTTCGCATAGAATACTTTTTTGGTCAAGGGAGCCGGGGGCAGGGCCAGTGTACTATGTTTTATTTTAAATATTCGTGTCTCTCAATACCAGCAAGAGGAGTTAGCTATGCTAACAAAAATCAATGCAACATAGATCCTAGTAAAGATTCTCAAGAGTTATGCACAAGACTCAAGAATAGGGATCTCGAAAACACAGCCTGGAAAGAGAACTTAGAAGATTAAAAAGTAATTTACTTATAAAAATGCCTGTTAAGTGAACCAATGATGCATCATATTAATGAAGAACTTTCTCACTACTATCTATTATTTTTTGTTCCTAAGCCTGTATTTTAACAAATTGGTGATCCTTTCTCCTACCCAGAGACTTTTTTATATCATGGGCTGAATTCAGATACTATTTTCTTCATTCATTTTTATATGAGGACATCTATAACTGTCTTTCAAATCTGTTCCTATTTACCTATTTCCTTTTTTTCTTAACAAACTCAATTTATCAGATTTATCCATAAAATATTACCTTTTATTTCAAACTACTTCATTTCAGTGTATATAGGTACAAGGAATAAAGTTACCTTATAAAGTTCTTTTTCGTCCTTCTCTGTCTTTAACACAGATTCAAGTTGCTCCTTCTCAAGCATCACTTTCTTCAGTTTGTCCTTCAGACTAAGACACGGGCAAATTAATGGCACAGAAGTATTAATAAAGTAAATCAACACATACATTAAAAATTGTTACTTAAAACATAGAGGGAAAGAAATAGTAAAATAAGGAAGGTAAATAACAAAATTACTAAATACCTGTCTAACTCAGTTTCTTTTGCAATGGCTTTCTGAGTAACAGTCACAATATCTTCTTCAAGCTGGAGAACTTTTGAAGCAGCCTCATCATGCTTCTTCTTCAAACCATCCATTTCAGATTTAAGAGCTTCTGATGCCTGAATATTATTCTTGAAAAAAATTCCAAGACATATTTTTTAAGAATGCATATCTTCACGACGTTATTTGACTTATTGAAAAAAATATGGTCATTAGATTTCTTCTCTTCCTTAAAATGCATGATAGGTCCATTTCAAATAGATACATATATAAAAATATAAATATATATTAAACTTGATATATGCAGTTTATGTAATAAGTCAGTAAAGAGTTTGTTTTGGTGCAAGCACTTGGTTACATAGAAACTACCAAAGAGTTCAGACTATAGGCCAAACAAAGTTGTATTTCAGATCTTCTGCCCATCTCCTTTCTAAAAACTAAACATCAGCCGCCTAGCTTAGAAAACTTCTCTTTTCTTAGTACTTGCTTTTACTTGAAAAGGAGACATTGCATCTGACCAGCCAGTTACAGAGTTAAAAAAGTTACAGTAAAGGCAACAAGTTACAGTAAAGGCAACTGCAGGCAAAAGAAAAACTCCTGATGAAGACCTAGTTACTACACTATATTCTGCTAGGTAGAACATGTGGAAAGTCTCACAAAGCTCATGGAAGCTCATGAAACAACCACAGGATTTACGTCTCAGGCATTCAAAGCTGAGACAGAGGATGATGAGTGCACGCAAAACAGATTCCTTTGTCAGAAAACTGGCAGATGCAAGATGCAAAGTATCACATTCATTAACTACAGTAACGTTCATACGGTTCTAAGACAGTGGACAGTTAAATGTCATCTTAACCACAGAAAATAGCCCTTTAAAGTCAGGTCAGCTCCAAAAACCCAGAAAAACATTGTTTTCATAACAATACTATTTTCCATGAGAAAATAAAGTAGAACACACACACTGAGATAACATGCTACTATTTCTGATATCAAAATTCAATAAAGCTCAGCTTAGTATCAACTACAACAGTGGTATGAATCAAAACTGTAAACAAGGTCAAGACAAACTGACCAACATGCCTGACCACAGCATGACTCAGCTTTTGTGCAGATACTAAGGTACAAGTTGTCTTTCCACTCTACATTTGGAAGATTAAAGCACTAGTTCATCTATTCATTTTTAAACAAAGCTTAATGCACTGAAACAACAAGCCTGTACTGTTACATCAAGACAAACACTCAGCCAGAGTTTACGGAGAACCCCTACTGGCCAGATTCCAACCTAACAAACAATGTTTTAAGTACAATAAAATATAATGAGGACTGGTTTTACTCATTAATTGTCAAAATACACTGTTTGCAAGTGTAATTAGGTCTTGCTTTTACAAGCAACTGAACAGAAGTTTGGGCATTATGATTATTTTTTTTTGCAGAAGGCAGGGTGTTTCTTGAATTGTGAGGGGTGACAAATGTTAACTGATGACTCAATCACTTCCTAAGCACTATACCAGCACATAAAAGTAGATTTTTGTTACATATGCCGTTATATTAGAAATTAAAAAAAAGAGAGAGAGAGAGAACAGGATTAATTACAACTACTGAAACTCCAAATGATTTTATTATATGCCTTAATACATTAAAAAACTTTAATGGATCAAGAATGTATCCTCTTTTGAAAGAATAGCATTTGAGAAGATGACCCACAATTTTCCTAAAGTCTTCCTTTTTGATGAGCTATCAGAATCCTGCAAACAAAAATATACATACTAGTGTAATGAAAGCAAGACATTTTAATTGAAGCCAGTATTCCAAGTAAAACTTGCTATATAACCAGCAGTAACAACACATTATAACTGCTTGCCCTTCCCTAGTGCAGTGGAGACTAATTACTTACCCATTTTGAAAGTCTAGTATAGTAAAAAGTCTATTTCAATGCATATCTGTGTTTTCTCTAAACACCACTTTGGTATAACTGTACTGTTGAAACCCAAGTGCCTTCAAAAGAATTTAATCTGATACATTATATATACAAACTGTACAAACAGTTCAAACAGGCTGCCAAAGGTAACATATATTAAAAGGAATTAATAGCCTCAAAAAAATTCACTCCACAAACAGCATTACAATTGATGCTGCTTTGCTAGTTATTCTAAAGGGACATGGTATTAAAACGTAAAAGTTCCATACTTAACAGATTCTCACCTAATAAAGTTGTTTAGATACAACTAAACCTTACAGTTTTGAAAGAAAAAAAGGACTAATTTTTAGAGAAGACTTGTTATTTTACAGAATTCTTAGCAATTCAATTTAGATGCTGCAATCCTAGTCCCACAGACTCTGGTTACAGCATTTTCAGAGCCTGTAAAATTTAAAATGCTCTAATAGTGCTCTTAGACTATTTTACAGGTAAAAGTTGACCGTGTTTTAGGAGGAATCTAAAGGGAAAGAATATAATAAACCCACCAACTACATGTATAACCTCTATTACAAAAAAAGATAATTATTTTCTATAATTATTGTGTGCTTAACTTCTCTTATCTGGTATGTTTACAGATATTGTAACTTTTCTTCCATTTTCTTAAGTAAAAGAAAAGCACAGCAAGAGCATGAATAATTTTAATGAACTAGTTTTAAAATACCAAACCACTTTAAGGTTATTCTTACTCTGGATTGCATTTTTAATACAGTTACAAACACAGTTCCCCCTGTTTCCCATCCTAGAGTTGAAACAGCCTTATGGGTGGAGAGGGGATACAAACCCCCACAAGGGTCAGAATAAGCAGCCAGAAACTACTTATCAGCTTCACTGCTGCAAAACAAAAATCTACCAAAACAGTCTGATAACCACTAGGAGTCTTGCTAGTGAAATGAAACAAAGCAGATTCAACGTAGTTGTCAAGTGAGGCTTTTTTTCCCCAGAATCAAATTCCACTTTTAAAATTCTGATGTGCCTTTACCTAGTAAAAGAGACGGGGTAGCAAAATCTTTATTGCTATTCTAAAATGGCAAAAGATTTAAGACATTATTTTTTTTAAATAATGCTATTGTAATCCCATGAAACCCTGTCCTCCCACTGCAAAGAACTGCCTTTACACATAACATGACTTGTTTACAATACATTACAAATAGCTGCTGAAAGAACAGTTTTTACGTGAAAAAGTTCTAGAAGTTCTAAAGTGCTTTAAGTTTGTGTAATGTAATCAAAAATACACTAACTGAACCCTCCTAAAGCTATTAGAAGACCTAAAAATGTGTAATGTCTATGTTCTTCCTTGAAACATGTTTAAAATCTATTTCTTAAGCTTCTGCTGCAAAAGGACTAATAATCTTTAATTTGATAATGGAATAGTCATTGAATTTCTGAATTCCTACTTTGTAACAGAAAACTATAGCAAAAATATGTACATTCAACAAGAACAACATGCTCTCCCTACTTCTTTCTTAATTCTAATGGACTTTTGCAACACCAGTAAAATATTTCAGAGTAGAGTTTGGTTAGTGGAAGTGAAATCGTATAAGACACCTCTTTCTGTGAATTAATATAAACAATGCATTTTTTCAGACATACTTAGGGCAGAGAGAGATCCAATAGACAAAATACAATACTGGAAAAATACAATCCAAGATTATTTCCAGCTGCAATATCTTGCAGCATAGCAGGGGCAGCATGGGATTTTTTTATGCTTCATCTTCCCTTTTCATAACATGTAGAACTCCCTACCCACTTTTTAAAAGCCACTTCACACCAAAAGCGCTCACATTTGATTAAGGGCTAGTATCTGCAACCTTGGCTTTACTTTTTACAGAATACATATGCTATAGTGAAGGAGAATGAAAGGTTAAAAATGAGCTATGCAACTCTGAAAGCAGAGAGGTCAATTCACCAAATACAAGGCAATTTATTATTAAAAAAAACCCAAACAAATAAACAATAAAAACCAACAAAACAACTCAAAACCAGCAGCACCTTTCGGATGGATTGACTTATCCGGATGTCACTTAAAGTCAGGGGAACCATTGCTGCTTCATCCCCCAGAGAATTTAGGGGATCTAGATAAAACATCCAGGAGCCTTTTGCTTATCCCATTGACTATCACAGCAGCTTCCACAGAATAATGTGAAACACTTGGCTGACATCATGTTTTATTTAAATGACCTGAGGAGAAATGATGAGCACAACATAGCCTCACTACAAAATCTGAGTGCGCTCATAACACAGGGCCTAAATGTTCTGAAAGGGAACCTCAAGTTATCATTTTTCTTTCTCAAGAAAGCTTAATCATTTGGTACATGCAAAACAGTAAACCAATTCCAACTAAACTTCATTGTGAATATGACTAAGCAATAGGAACACTGCTCTAAAAACAGTGCAGTCTCTCCATTCCAAAAACTTAAGATATCATAGTGTTAGCAACTTAATTCTGATAATCTCTTCAACTAATACTGTTAAACTGATCAAAACTCTACTAAACTAAGACTTAACTCTGTAAAACTTCTAAGTAACATTAGTGACTCAATTATTACCATGAAGACAACAGACCAGCAAGTTTTTGCAGGAGGCTGATGAAGTATATACACATGCCACAATTTTGCAGTGTGCATATACATTTCAGAACGTTAATTTCTTAATTTCAATATAAGCTATCACTTTGCAGAGTCCTTCACCTGAAGACAAAATTGAAGTGCAGAGTACCTCAAACCAATCTAGTTAATCATCCAGTGAAATGAATTTCCATTAACTATTTTAAGAAATATTCCCACATAAGAACAGTCACTAAAACAATAAAACAGGGCCTTCTCTTCACAGAATGTTTATGGCAACCTTGGGTGCTCTAATTGCCGGTGCCAACCAGAGCAATTATGAGTGTTTAATTTGTATTTTAAAATGGTTCTTTACATGGAGTTGGTGGAGGGGGGTGTTGGTGTTTTTTTGCTGGCTTGCTTTTTAGGTTGGTGGGTATTTTGAAGGGGTTTGTCTTTGGCTTTGCTTTTTTGGGTAGTTTGGGAGGGGAGGTATTAAAAAAAAAAAAAAACAATCGAAACAATGAATCTCCCTCACCATCAAGTTGTGACATATAGCACACATAAACAACATATCAACATAGCTTGATTTAAAAGAACCACTGAAAAAACACTTGATTCACTTTTTTGCACACAGTTTGAACTGGGCACTTGTACTGCCAACGCACACTGTACAACAGTATTTTGTCACTATCTAACCCGACAAATTCTCATAAAATGGCACCAAAACTCAATTTAAATTAATCCCTGATATTTGAATAAAACTCCAATGAATAAAGCTACTGTGCAGGTATAACCTGCCTGCAGAATGTGGATTTAGATGGCTGTGCTATTAAAATGCCCCATCCAATAGATGAATTAGCCCACTTTTTAAAAGTTAAATGGTCAACTAAACTTTCAAAAAGCATGAAAGAGCAAGTTTATCAAGCCAGTAAATTAACTTCTGCCTCAATTTATGCCAATGTCATAACAGAAACACCATTCAAATGTTTCATAGATTCAAAGAATGAGTAGTTCATCTGCAAAGCTGTTTCTTCTGACTCATTTACAATTCGGTAACATTAATCAGTTCAGAAGTACACTCTTCCCACTAGAGGGAGACAGAAGATTGCAAAAGCATGACTTGCAAGCCCTGCTCTCTGAAGAAGCATACAAAACCCCCGTTCAAAGAATTGAATGGTTGCAGAGTGTCAGAACAGCGACCAATGAAACACTGACACAACGACTACTACGTTTCTTTCGCTCAGCATGATAACACTAAATCTTAAAAATGCAGGGAAATGCACTGCTGTCACAGAACTTACAAAACCAAGGACACAAAGACCAAAATGCATGCATTCTTTTTATTTACAAAGGTATTTATGATTAGTATTTTTAAAATTATATAGTTTAGAAATATTTGTATTATTGTTTTCTAGATAAAAACAGACTATGTTTTTTATTGAATGTTCTTCTATTTGTCCAAAAGTAAAATATATCCAGACAAAAGCAGCTTAGTAATGTGGCTCAACATACTTAAATATGTACCAGTGAATAAGTTCTCAGGAGTAAACCAAAGGAAAAGTTGAAACTTTGAAAGCAACCTGAAACAGTTCTGGTGACAATATATCACATTTAATCTTCTAAGGTAAAATAACCACAGTGAATAACTGCATCATTATTTCAATGTTATGTTAGGAGAATTGCAAGCTGTATACATGGCATGACTCAAAAGTATACTAACAAGGAACACTATCCTAGTAAAAAAAGAAATTAACTCTGAAACACTAACAGAAGGTTTTAAGAAAAAAAGATGTGATATTTCTGAAACACTTCCAGTAATCTCACATTTACTCTGAATCCCCACAGCAGGAGATAAAGAGTGTGAAGGTTTAACTTCAAGAGCTAATTTCATGTCATCTTTGGGGGGGGAAGTCTAGGAATGGTTTAACTGCCATGAAAAATGCTGCAGAGGAATACCATGTTTTCCTGTAACTGAAAATACAGCCCTTTTCAGAAGCTTAAGAAGAGCATGCATGTTGGTGGGCAGGCGAAGAAAGCAGAGAAAAGAAAGATTCACTTAAGCCCTCCCTAAACCGATCCTGTCAGAACAAATATCTACTTTGTTAAGCAGTCATTGAGTAAGAGAAGAGGAAAATATCAAACTGAAAGAAATAAAGACTGAATTTGTCCCAAGTTCTACAATATCTTGAGCTTTGTCAGGGTGGGGTAATTAACTCAATTGAATGGTAATAAACATATGAAGAGTGTGCTAAAAAACAGTGGGGCTGTAAAGCACATTCCCTCTAAGCAAACGCTGACTAGTACAGAGCTCTGTCTGGCAAATATTGTTTTCTGTGACAGCGGTGATGACAACCTGAGAAAATTATGTCTGTAGCATAATGTAGTCTGTATGTATGTGCTGAATACAATTTTTTTTTTCTCCAATATGATAAAAGTACTAGAAAAGACCCCAAAAACCCAAACATAAAAATAGAAGTCTTTAGAGACAAGCAGTGACTTAAAGAGTGCCATAACCTGCATTAGAAGCTACATTTCAACAACTCAAATAGCACATTACCACTTTGTCTCAAATGCATTTCTTCCTTTTATCTTTGGTAGGAAATGACACGGCTATCCTGTAAGCAGGCAACAGACAAGGGTGTATCTCCTAAACAGTAAGGGTACTGCAGTCTGAAGTACTATAAACAGAGGAACTCATACATTTTTTAACTCACAAAAGGGTAATCGTTTCACTACTTAAAAACACACATAGAGCGTAACATTCAAACTTCATGGAACACTGACTGTATTACACCTGAATAAATTGTTTAGTATGCTATGTTCCTAAAAGACTGATATACTTCTAGCTTGTTTCCTCCTAACATTTTTCCAAAAGAGCTTTGAAGAACTACTTACAAAGCATCAGAAGAAAAGCACACAGAAAAGACAGTAGTTCCACTGCTCAGAATTGTATTGGAGTAACTAGGTGGGGAAGAGATTAAATAATCAAGAGTGGGAGACAAAGACTAATTGAGAAATAGCTGTGACATTATCTGTCAGCAACTTCCCTATCTATATTAAGAAATCAGTATTTCTACAAACATTTCTTAATGATCCAAACTATTCCTAAGCAATTTATAAAAACAAAGTACTGATAAAAATTAATACCAAAAAGAGGATGTGACTTGAAGGCATACAAATAAACATTAATAAAAAGAGGATTTTAATAGAATGGTGTTTCAACAAAATGTTTTCATATTCTGAACTCAGCGTTTTTCCTTCATTTATCTATCTTCTATTTTTTACACTGTACCACAACAAGATAACTTACATATTATGACCCCCTAACCACATCATCCACATTCTTTTCAGTTATAAAAATATGAGGTAGGTTATTATATCTGATCAAAAGACAAAGACATAAGCTCAGATATCCACACTATTTGCTCCAAAGAAACTAAGATTCTTAGAAAAGGGGCAGACAGTTGAGTATTTTTATAAAGGGGTTAACAGCTCCAGGGCCTCCTTATAAGAACACAAATAGCCATAAACAAACAGTAGTTGCCAATACATTAGCAGCATAAAGAGCTCTGCCCTGTGCAACTCAAACCAAAACAACCTAGTTCATGTTAAGCAAAGGTGAAGATTCTTCTGTTAAATAAAATACAAATATATTTCGATTACTTACCATATCAACATTATTCCTTACAGTCGCATAAAAAACCGTCCAAGTTAATGCATTGTTCAGGTTTATTGCCAGCAACAGTTATTCACATCACATGAAGCTAACTAGATAAGCTGGGGGCATTTTGAGGGAGTGGTTTTTGAGGGGTTTTTTTGGTGGTTGTTTGCAGGTGGATGGGGGACGTATGTTTTGGGGGGTCAGTTTTAGTTGCTTGTGGGTTTTTTCTTTTATAAACAAGATTAAAGTAAAACCTAAGTAATGTAATCCGAGTGCTGCATAATTGCTTTTTAGGTATGTTGAGATCAATCCATTAACACCCTGTACATGTTCCCAGCAAAGAGAAATGCTATCATCCCTCAACTGTTGTTTTTCATGTCTTGAGGTAGTGAGGCACAGAGAGAAAGTTTAAAGAGAAACTAATATCTAGCGTACTGTTCATTAAACGTTCCAAAGATTAAAAAGTTAACTTATTGCATCTCAATTGGTAGATGTTTGCTTAATTTCCAAGAGTAACAATTTACATTCCGCTTATGAATACAACCACATGAAAGATTTTCCAACTCTGTAGATTTGGGGGTTTTTTAAATGTGGAAAGAAGATAACTAGAATATATAAGATGTAAAATAAGACAGTGTCAAAGATCAAGATACAAAAAATAATTTAATGACTTAGAAAACTTACATAGGATTCTATAGGTGCAGATTAAGAGCTGCAGCCACCTAGGATGTCTACTGACAGCTCAACTAGATAAGAGTGTGAGGAACTTCACCCTTGTATTATCACTTCAACAAAAAGCAAGTCCAAAACAAAGAAGAATCGAAAAATCCCAAACATCTTGGAAATTAAATTCTAATTGCTAAGGTTTGGTATCTTAAAGGCAAAATATCAAGACATTTTTGTTCCTATACCATCTTAACAGCATTCTTGCTGGACAATCATCAAAACCCCTTTTGACAAACTGTTCTAAAATAGCATTGTAAAGCTTACAAGGACTAGAACTGATAGTTTACTTTCAAATATTTTTTTTTAAACGAGAACTTTTAAGTGACAGTGATGGGTATCTATGTAGCTCATTCAGATTTATCTACCAAGCTTACAATTCTGCAAATACATGAAATGTGTACTTCTAGGTATTTCATTCTTGGCTCAATGATTTAAAGTAGTTCTCCTTGAAATTAAAATCGTTCTTTTATAAGAAAAGCTTTTTTCTAAACAAGATCTTATCCTTTCTTTTTTTCCTAACCAACATTCTAGTTAATTTCATTATTACTGCTTGAAAGTAAACTACAAAGTTTCAACAGTTTTAAATTCCTGCAACAAATTCCTGTTAAAGGTGTATCACACAGAACTGTTGACATACACATACTAGTACATAGAAATAGCCTATTAACTGCTGTCCACAGCTAAATTATATAGGCTTCATTACTTCAAATTTGCTCATGTCACCACCTCCTTCCCACATGTTTTTAATCTTCTCCTAAAAGTTGCTTTTAATAAAGCAGCAGATTAAAAATAAATTAGGTCCAAATTTTTTGGTGCCTTCTTTTATAACGTTAGATTACCTCCTTACCATATGCAGAATTATAAATTAAGCTTTCTTTGGTTTAGGATAGATTTATATTTTCACTATACATTAACACAGTAAATTGATTTTTAGATTTGTGCTTCTTTTCCCTTTGTAAATCTTCAGATCTTTGTAATGCCTTTTAGAGAAGTTACTGGTTACTACTCCTTCTTTGCATTCTCTAGCAGTAGTATTTTCTGTTAAGTCTTCATCTTGGCTTTCAATACCCAAATTTTTTACCATTTTCAATCCCCTGTGTTCTATGTAGTTATTTCTCAATGGGAGTTTTTTGAAAAGCCTTCCTCCATTTTAAGTTAATGTAGAAACAAACTTCAAACCATCCACTACTTTCCATTAAGAATTCCACAGTTAAATTCAAACATCTGGTAACAGTTGTCACCGATTATCTTACCAAGCCTGGTACCAAAAGCCTTAAGTATTTTAACCATTTTACAACATAAAAAGGTATAGTGGCTAGAGGTTAATAGCAACCAACTTGTTCTAATACAAGTATCTATCTAACTGATGAGGAGTTTTGATAGCTGATTTTCATACAGTTTAACTGGTTATTGTAAAAGGATTACAGACATCATGATTCAGCTTTAATCAGTTATACAACTAACCTTTTGCTCTGTTTGTAGTTGATCACATCTCTGCTTTTCATGGTTAAGTTCTTTTTCCAGTCTTTCAACCTGATCTCTGAGCTGCCCTGTTTCTTTTTCCAGAACAGAAGTTACCTTTAATAGCTCTTCTTTTTCTTTTATGATTTTTTCAATTTTAAACTGTAAAAAGAAAAACATGGGTTTTGGTAATTTTTCTCCCCTTCATTCCTATCAAGTAAGTGGATTACAAATCACATCAGCGTTTGAGCAGAAAGACAAACTGCATGTCTGCTCACTATGTTATCTTACAGTTTTCCCCCTATTAGCAAACTTCTGGTTTCATTGTTTTAATTGAATAGTCCTACATTACTGTTAGACAGCAGACTGTAGTATCTTGATTTATATTCAAGTTTTCCCTCCTTAAGTGAAATGCCTTTACTGTTCCCAAGTGACATTAACTACGGAGGAGCAGCTAATTATGATCATGAGAGCTTGGTGGAAAAAAGGCTGCTGAGTGTAGACGCACACACTCTCTTAAAGCAATGTTTGAGGAATTTCACCAAAAAAAAAATGGACACAGTCCAAAAGGACTGGCATTTGAATTGAAAGCTTTTAATACTTCAAATGAGCTTATAAGAAAGACGGGAACAATTTATTTTTAGTAGGGGCTGTCGCAATAGGACAAGGCATAATGGTTTTAAACTGAAAGAGGCTAGATTCAGACTAGATATAAAGAAGACATTTTTCTGCCATGATGGTGGTGAAACACTGTCTCAGGTTGCCCAGAGAGGTGGTAGATGCCCCATCCTTGGTAACATTCAAGGTCAGGTTGGACAAAGCTCTGAGCAACCTGATCTAGTCAAAGATATCCCTGCTTATTGCAAGGTCTCTTCTAACCCAAATGATTCTATGATCCTATGAAGCAAGATTATAAAACGATCTTTCGGTCAGTTTGAAAAACTGTTTAATTTTAGTACTATAAGTACATATCCAAACATCAAAAGTATCCCAGACATACCTCAATACTAAGTCGCTTATCCCTAACCTTGGAAAACTGTACATCAATTGCATTCATGTGTGTGCCTAGACAAAACTGACAAAAGAATAAAACATCTGATGGGAAGATAAGGAAACTGCACCAAGCAATTTCCCAATAAGCAACTCATACAGTCAGGTTGGTTTGATTTGGGTGTTTTTTTTTTCCTTTGGGGTTTGTTTTTTCAGTGGTTTTCAGCCTACAAAATATCAACAAGCAAATGGAAACATCCTGACTCTGGACATAAGTATACAAGCCTAATCACATCCACCTAGTAAAGCATTTGACACATAGAACACTGCTTTAAACAAATCAAGAGCTATACTAATATACTTAGGTATCTGCAATTATTCAGCCTAGTTTACAGAGCTCTTCACTTGTGTACAAACACTTTTTTTTTTCCTTACAACACCATTTCACACAAAGGGTATCCTTCTGCCTCCAGTTAGATGTAGGGTACAGATGTGAGACAAGCAACCATCTACTCTCTTATGGTCTCCTCATCTATGCTCAGTGCTACACTATACCTGTAACTAGGTACAAATTTTTAAAAAAAATATTAAAATCTTTACTCATTTAATCTGCAAATGTTCTGAACTCAAATCAAATACTGTAGAACAAACAAGAAACATATACATTACATATATATATGTAGGTTTTTTCCTCCTGGCTTGTTCTTCAATATCTATGAATGTATGTATGTGTATATATATTAAAAAAAAAAACTACACCAAAAAACATTTAAAGAACTGTTGAATCAAACCTCAAGAAGTCCAGCTTTTGTGGTCACCACTAACATATCAGAGTTTCCTTCATCTTCCATAGTGAGCAACTCTTCAACAGGGGAAGAGGTACGAAACTGGAAAGGTGTGCTTGCTCCACGGATTTCTCCTTTATGCGTCACATAACAGAACTGGTAAAATTCTCCATCATCGTTTGGTAGATAATAGCCTGTCAAAATAAATTCATATTTGAAGAAACAGCCTGTGCATAATGTCTCCATTTGGAAACATTATCAGACCATGTTTGACTTACAAAATTCATACTTATTATCTCAGTAAGGGACAGATAAATAATCAAAACAGCAGAAAGGAAAAGTTACCCTATTTAGTAACTTTCATCCACCAACAATTTCTCCTAGCTTTTAAAAACAAACACTGAAACAGTGTCAGGTAACAGGTGCTATATGGACACACCACCTTAACAGCAGTGGTTATGTAATGTATTCATGGAACAGCTAAAATCATCAGCCATCAGATGCCCTGAAGCTGGGTCAGGACTACATTATTATGCAACTGTTGTAAAACCACAGAACAAAGACTAAGCGATTTTTTGCCTTGGAATACTGACACAGCCAAAGACAAGAAATTAAGACAATACAACATGCAATGACAAGACATCTGCAGCTTTATTGGGTTCCATTTTTTGCATGTCTTAATGGAGTAACCACAATTTACTTTTGCTACTTTTAAATGCCAAAGAATGGGAATGCTCTGAACGGATGACAAACTGTAAGCATGGAGGGGATGGAGTGGGTGGTGTGAGGATAGTGAAACAAAGAATTTATTATTTAAAAGCGGAAAAAAAAAATTCTAGAATAAATCAGCCTCCTTGTAGCTAAGTAATACTGCATGCTGCTAGCAAATTAGTTCTGCGTTGACTGTTCAACTGAACCATTGCCCACTAAAGTTTCAACGTGAAGCCTCTTAGACTCTTGGATTCACATAAATATTTGTGTATGTTAAACAATAATTTCCAGAACTAATGATATTTTTACCTTTATTGGTAAATGCACAAAACCACACCTTACTCTGTTTAATGATAAAAAATCCAATTGGTTTTCTTCAAAACACCTATCAGAAACCCCAGCCAGCTTGAGTGTGATAACACCAGCAAAATAAATCCTCACCCAATGTTCAGGAGGTGATGTCACCCACTTCTGTTCATATCTCACAAACATTCAATCTGCTCCCTTTCTAACTTTATCATTAATTTCCATTCATTTCTGTTATATCACCAACTTTTGCTCCAGATTTCTAGAAGACTTTTCCCAGTACACTCCCTACTCTTCATACAAATGGTACAACACCACACATGCTATACAGACAGCACTTGTATCAAGCACTTCATGTTTCCATTAGTCTTATACTTTATTCCCTGTAGCTCAGAGAACAGTATCCTAATCTCAAAAACCTCAGGACTCTTGTGGTTTTGTACCTGACCACACTGATTCAACGCTTAAATAAGGTGATACTATGCAGAAAAGAATTCAGAACAATCTACTTCACAGGTCCATCAGGTATTAATATTGATTCAGATAAACTCTTTTAAAATCACTTCCAAGTCTTTTTTTCTTCTGTCTAACATGTACTGAAGACAACAGGTTCGGGACTATTCCAGCAAATCTACTTGATCATTAAAAAAAAAAAAAAAAATTATGCATGCTGCACAACATTTACATTTATCCCAGTTAATTGAGCTCCTACAAACTCTACTAATCTCATCTCAGCAGCACTAAAACATCTTGGCAAATCAAACTGGTAGGCTGTTGAGTGGAGAATAAATCTGGCAGCTCTGACAAAGCAGAGAACTGTCAGCATGGAAACTAACAGAGGAGAGGGACAGTTATCTGGTCTCCTCAGGTGTGCTAAGACTAAGTATAAATGACTGATCATTACATGTAGAATCCCAGGTTTCTAGGTCACTTTTAGTTTCAGTCCATCCCAACGTCACTCATTCAGTAAACTTTGGTGACTGTAAAAGAAACTAACTACTTCCAGTACATTGGCTTTTCATAGAAATCGAGGATATAAAGTAGTCATATCACAGGGATGCAATGAGCATCAAAAATAGCAGGAAAAAAAAAAGACTTGGCTTAAGAGAAAGGCCAGTGAACTCATCAACAAGCTAACACAGTAGGCATTTCAGGACTTCAATTATTACTTTTCTATTTTAAGCAATAAACACACACAAAGACTAAAGCCATCTCTGGGAAGTAAAAAAAGAATTTAAGATGGTACATTATGTTAGTAAGGAGTTTAATGCAAGTGCTCTTTTTACATGCAACTTCAAGTGTCTGCAGATTGTTTCCACTTTTAATATTCTGCAGCAAGAAGCTCTACACATTTCACGGTTACAGTTTCTGTCTCCATTTTGAACCTGTTACTTGGCAGCTTACATTAATGGCTCCTATTTCTTTAAATGAACAATGGATAATCCACTCATGCCATAGCTAGCTGACTTTAGAGTCATCAGTCACTTCCCATTAATTCCCTTTCCCAAGCTGGAAAACTCGGCAGAAGGTAGTCCTGAAAGTCACCTTAGTCCAACTTTCAAATCAAGAGACTGTCAGCCCTAGTCTGAGACTACCATGGCTGCTTCTAGGCACCATGTGGCATCCCCATGCTTCCAAACCAGAGATACCTGTCCAAGTGCTGCACTATTCTTTCTTAGTAAAAAAGTTCTTCATAATGTCAGATATAAACCTCTGGTCACAATCCATGGCCACTGTCCCTTTTTATGTTTAATAAGAGTGTGACTTTCATCTTTCTAACCTCACATCTTTATATAGAAGCTATTTCTTAATTTTTGTCTTCCATCTTGCACTTCACTTGCTTGTTCTACTAATTCTGAGATTGCCAAGAGGAAGGAGAAGATCTCCACACACTGAAAATGCAGATATACCATAGATTTGTACAGTGGTGTAGCATTTTATGTTTTCTTCTTTATTCTTAAAAATTTAGTCACGTTCAGCAACTCTGCATTGTCAAAAGGTCCTCTGCAACTCTCGACTATTCCAAACCTTCAAACGATGATCTGTGATTTATTATTGTAAATATTTATTCCCAATAAAGAATTTACTTTCTTTATTCTTTGACAAGAATCACCTTGCATTGAGAATGTTTAAATCCTAAAGACAATGTAAAGATACATGTTAAGAGAAGCCAATATTAAAAAACACTGTTTACAATTAAACAGTTTCCAGCAGAGCTTCCTTCTACCAGTCACGCATATTGTCCATCACTATGTAGAAACATACTAAGTCACATACTACACCTTACAATTTCCTTGACATCTAAAATAAAACAATTTCATACAGTGATATGAAGGAAATTCTCCTCTAATTTATGTTTGTGAAGTCTAAAACTGTTCTACAACCCTCAGCATTGTAATGAACAGGTAGGATGGAAAATAAAGGTAGATAGTACTTTATATTCACCTTGAAATGTCAGGACACAGTTAACAATTGATCCTTCCACATAATTTTCAGGCATAGGTGACCAAAGAAATGTATAATAATCTCTTGCTGTACTCCAACCAACCTAAAATAAAATAAACCACAACAAAAAAAAAAAGAGGAAGAGAAAACATTAAGCAAAAAAAATTGTTATGCACAGTTAAGATATCACAGTCTAGCCTTTACAACATACTGTAATATGCATATCTCTGCTTCAACATGCAATAAAAAGATAGTTAACAATGTTTACAAATCAAGAATATTTTAACAAGCATGTCAAAGATTTAGCATGAATTTTATTAAGCTTGTTACCTAAGGCAATAAATGGGTCTAAGGCAATAAAAGGGTTTATATAAATTAAAACACCAGACAGTTTTCACTGTATATTAAACTACTATTTGAAACTTTTTTTTCCCCTGTAAAAGATACACACTACTATGTTAAAAATACATAAAGATTAATTCTGAAGTTTATAGGGAGATTTTCTTAGTGTAAATTGTGTCAATGCTATTTTGAGTCTACAATATAAGGTCAGCAGAAAACAGTACATAAGAAAGAAAGAAACAGTGTGTTCTTCTACCTAAGGCAATGTTCAACAGAAAAGCAGTGCAGACTCATATCTTGATACATCCACTAGAATGGAATTACTTACTACATCTTAAGCTCATTCTTTGCTAAGATTTCTACAATATATCCTATGAAGGAGATTTTAAAGATGTCAATGAATGAGATTTCCTAAAATTGTTAATTCTCACACTGTTAAAAATCTCAGAAATAACAAGAAAAGCTCTTCCAGGAACTTAAAGTATAGATGAAGGCAATTTTTCCTGAACAAAAGTTCACACAAAAAACATTTTGCAGGGGTTTTTTTTCCAAAAGAAGTGTAATTGAGACAAACATATGTTTGTATATATATGTAGTATAAAAATATATTTAAAAACAAGTCTTCAATTACTATGTTTCATTTTTGTTTCATTCACATACTGACCAAGTTCTAAAAATGTATGACAACTACACAAGCAGCAAGTGTATTTATATGCATTAATAATCTGAACATAAAAAGCTCTTAAAAAATTGAAATTAAAGGAATCTTGAAAATCTACACTTAATTCCTACTTAGGCCTCACGTGAAGTCCTATTTTGCAATGAAAAAGATATTCCAATGTACTGAAATGTGAAACCAAAGTTAAAAAATAATAAACTACAACAGTTTCATCAGAATGCTAACTAAAGTGGCATACAATGAATCCAAATACATATGCTTTTATAGTTGATACGGTTAATTGGAAGGGCATTTGACTTGGAAAAAAAAAAGCACTAAGAATAAAACCTTTAAAACTAAAGCAACTCAAGTAAAACAGTATTGGGATCAAAATAGCTCAGATTTTGTTGTAAAAAAACTTAATTGGAATTCTTTTAATGAAAATAACTTCAGATATCAATTAAAAAAAAAAAAAAACACCCATACAGCAAACAAAGTATTACCAGCTACTAACATAAAATCAAAGTGCTGAAGCTGAAACAAATGCACACTAGTACTTTCTTACTATCAGAAATCTTAAATACATGAGACATTTCTATGGGATAACATTTTAGTCTTTAAAAAGTGAGAAATTTTCCAATTTCTGTAGGCCAGGAGGAGTACAAGAGGCATCATTTACTAGTCATATTTAAAAATTTGGCATGGATAGTGGCAGACACTACAATATTCACATTCAAGCACATAAGCATTACAAATTACATAAGAATTCTGGCACAAAACATTCCAAAGTTCAGAGAAGGTAAAAGGAGAATGACCTGTCAAACTATGGAAAACACTTGTTGTGAACTCTGAACTTCAATTCATCATCTGATGCCTTGACTGGCTGTGCTGATACCATTATTGTAAGGAATTCATTGAAAAACAATGGAAAAATTTTGATGAGTTAAAAAACTCAAAAACTATTAATGTTCTAATTTCTTAGACAAAAGAGCACCTGAGTCTTAAATGATGCAACTTCTGTAAAACGGGGGGGGGGGGAAATCATATTGTAATCAGAATTCCTCTTTGCTTTCAACACATTTTCCTACCTCTCCATTTCTCTACCTTCAGTTCTCACAAACTCCACTCAGAAATAAATTTGTAAATTAGAAACTTTTGCTTAAATTCCTTGTTTTCCAGATGTTAACCAACAGATTAACAATCCAGAAACCAAATCCTACTTTCACCTTCTCAATCTATGTTTTCAAACCAAAACCATGACTAAACATCACATCTCCTACACAAATGTCACATCTAGATTACGTTATGATGTACAATAATGTGTTATTCACGCAAACCTCACTATATTCACTATATTCCTATTTCGTACTTTTTAATAAAAAGGCTTATTTCAATTTAGGACATCATGAACTACATTTTAATCATAGAAACCAACTCTGTAATCACAGTAGAAACGTTGAAATCTAGTAAGATGTCCAACATCAGCATTTTGCAATTTGGTTGGGCAAACAGGTACAACACAACTGTCTGAAATACTCATATCAGACTGTAATAAATAGGCACAGTCATCAATAGGCACAGTCATCATGAAGGCTTTCTCTTCTTCTACGTTGTCCCACACATACAAACCCCTTTCTTACTTTTACAACACACAGTGCAATTAGTTTTGTCATATTTACATTTCACCCACAGTACAATTCCACTAAACAGCTAGAAGATTAGCTGACTAGAAAAATAAATGGGTGCAATGGGAGAGGAGTACAATCTGTGTGTCTGTCTGTATGCCAAGAATTGGTTACCAAATAGCCTACTGTGAAAAAATAAAAACAATTTTAATTTGCTATATCTCATTTAATTCTCATAAGATTCATTTTACAAGGAATCTAAGCTTTTTTAAGAAGAAAGTCCTGTCTTACAACTGCATAGTGATTGCAGTGTAAAAATCATTCCAAACTTCATTTTTAATTTCTTGAGTTTCAGATGAGTATGGAAAATAAACACTTTTCTGTTTCTCTATTTTGTTCCATTTCTTTCCTTTTCTAACACCTTGTTAAAGTCTGTCAATTCAATCTTGAGGGAGTGCTTTAAAGAAATGCTACTTTAAGGGCAGCTCACTTGGCATTTTCTTCCCTGGCCTCAGAAAGCAACTGCAACTGGAAGAAGAGCAACATTCATTCTGCTGCAGTAAAAGTGCCTTACATATCCATAGAACACATACTGACATGACCAGACCAAAGAAGCAAATACAGGAAATGTTTGTTTAGTTGAACCAACTCTGGCATAAGTAATGAACTTTTATTGTAAATACCTAATGTGACCCAAATAGAAAAACAAAAACTAGCCACACAACAACCAAAACCATGAAACACTGAAAACTATGTCCTTTTTGTTATTAAGAAGGTAAATTACCTAGTTTAGAAAGTAATTTGGCAAGTATCCAAAGTACTGCAAGAAAATAATATGCTACATTTGAAAAAAAGCAAAATTACAGACAGTAGGTAAGGCTCTGGACATACGCTGGACAGTATAATTACTACTGATAACAGTAAGTTAGCAGTCTTGACATAATTCACATGATAAGAAGCAGTTATTTTCACTCAAGACACAGAAAACACTCGTATTTAAGCAAAATGCAACTGGGCCCAGTACACAGGAAGAGATTTCTCCACAGCAGGCTTGGTCTGTGTCAAACTCCGAATCAAGTGACACTACTTGAAAACCACACTAGTGC